>NC_080112.1:90881904-91169404 GCF_950005125.1 Chionomys nivalis
AAACAATTATCAAGTAAAAGTTACAGTTACAATATTTATATCTATTTTATCTTTTATCATAACAATGGAAAACTATAACTATAACTAACCATTCTTCAACTCCATCAAAAACTCCAGGAGGATATAATATTACCTAAGTAAACAAGAGATCCAAAACTCTAGAAATGACAGAGACATCTCACTGCCTGGACAGTCACTCAAAGTTCCTCTGTACCGTTGGGGTATCCATCTTCAGCCTTCAGGCCCATAGTATCCAGTAGACATTTCCATGAAGCAGGAAATTTCAAAGACGGTTCAGTCACTATCTGCTGTGTCCTGCAGAATGTCTCGCAGACTCTTTCATGAATCAGGAACCCCGAAAGATCATCTCACCTTTACTCAAGTTCAGCAGTCCTCTCTCTGCGGGTTCTTTGTGTCCAGTTTATGCAACAGTCCAGGCAAGAGCAGTGTCTTGCCCAAATGTCTATCAAACTCCATAAGGATCCTCTTCGATGCCCATCTTCAAAGTAGATTGGTGCTGCCAGGAGCAGACATGTCTCATTGTCATGAAATGCCCTAAGTTATTAAAATATTTTAAATGCCATAGTCTGCAGTCTTTGAAAGATATGAAGAATGTCTATCTAACTGAAGTATATCTCTATATATCTAGAAAATCTAACTAACATGACTACAAGCTTGACTATTGATGATTATCCATTAGCAACCTATATTTCCTAATTATACATTACATTCTTAAGTGAACTACACAATCACAATACCTTAATCAAGAGCAGAAATACATATACATATAACAAAATTGACCTTAAAATCCATACCAATGCAAATTATTCATACCTATATCATATCCCCCTTTAAATGTAAAAGAACATTTATAAACAATATTTGGGAATATGGGCACAGTTATTTCTCTCCAAACTGCTTCCTGCTGAATGGGGGCGCTGTTAATCAGGTCTTTCATGGTATAACCTGTGTGCTAGGTTCCTCTCAGTTGGCAGCTGAGCAAAGTAATTTTTTGAAGGTGTTCACAGCAACCCTACAGGAGGGCGTGGTCTATCATACCATATTGAAATAGAAGCAATCCAAAGAGTCTCATCCTCTGTGAAAACAAAAGAAGAAACTCTTTTCCAAAGTATCATATCCTTAGATCCAAATTCTGAAGTCAAGGTATTTTGAAAATATCTATCTTGGATTAATTCAGCAGCATTTATAAACAAATATCTTTTAGCATCTGTTGCTCCTTCCTCAGCATTAAAACAATTCAAAGAGAGCATAATAGCATACAGTATCAAGATTCTCTGTGTATTTTCCATCTTTGTGCAGCTTTATTTTAACTCTATTTTGTTTACTTTTACTTTTATTTTATATTTTCTGTATATCTTCGTCCTGGAATAACTCTTTAGACCAGGCTGTCCTTGAACTCACAGAGATCTGTCTGTCTCTGCCTCCCAGGCAGTGGGATTAAAGGCGTGTGCTACCACACCTTGAAGTCTCAGAGGTCAATCTACCTCTGTCTCCCAAGTGTTGGGATTAAAGGTGTGTACTACCACACCCAACTACCTTATTTTTGTTTTTTTACTTTTAAGAACTTTATCTTTCAGCCTGCATATATTTTTAAACACACTGTAAATCATTTAAAGTTTTCTTTGTATTTGAATCTCTCTTTACTGTATCTCTCTCTTTTTCTGAGCACACGAGCCTTTAAATTACTGAGCAATATGGGTAGGGTTAAAGCCATGGCTTTGCCAGCTAAATCCAGTCCATTCCTTAGCTTTCCAGCCTCATGGCAGAGGTACCGGCTGTAGCCATGTTTATCACCACAACTCTGTGGCGTTTCAAGGTCCTTGCCAGCAAACAAGCTACAACACTCAAATACTCTCTCTGTAGCTGACCTCCTGCCTCAGAGTCAGAGTTTGCCCTGGCAGGACGGACCAGAATGCCAGAGTTTTAAAACAGCACAACTTTTTTCCTGCTACATCTGAAAACAAACAAGCATGCAGTCAGCTTTTATCAATACCTTTTAAGTGTTTCGTGGCAGGACCTCTTAAAAGAGCTGCAAGGTTTTGCAGCTAAGGCTGAGTCAGGAAGCCTCTCTTACATGAGAGTGCTTGCTTGCCTCTAGCAATCAGAGCAGACCCGAGAAATTGCTGCTACCAAAAAACATGCTTTACTCTATTCTTTCCCAAGCTTTCTCAGGCTTTCTGTGGACTCAGTGCCCCATGTCTGGGCGCCATCTGTAGTTGCGGGCCTGCTTTTCGTCCTGCCCGGCTCCCGCATGGTTAGCTTTATACCCGAAATAACAACACACGCATTGTATTCTTTTAAACACTGCTTGGCCCATTTCTATTCATGTGTGTAGCACCCCAAGGTGTGCTTACCGGGAAGATTCTAGCCTACGTCCATTCTGGGTTGGAGCTTTATTGTGTCTGCCAGGGAGAGGGGAGCATAGCGTCTGCTCCAGAGAGCAGAGCTGTCAAGTCCGAGCTCACTTCCTCTTCCTCCCAGCATTCTGTTCTGTTTACTCCACCCACCTATGTTTTAACCTATGAGGGCCAAGCAGTTTCTTTATTACTTAACCAATGAACTCAACAGATTGATATATGACACTCCCACATCAGAATATGGCTGTGATATGGTGTCTCCTAGTTTCACCAACACGACTGCCTAAACGTAAGCTGAACAAGGACAACAATACACATGCCAAAGTGATCAGAGGAAAGACCATGCGACCTCAACCCTACACAAAGTACTACAGGTAATTAAGGTATACTGAAAATGACAGAAATTGTCTTCACCAAGAACAAGCACACCAATTGGTTACTCAATACCAAATGGTCATCCCTGAAAACATATATACAAGTAATATTATATATATTGAGCAGGTTATATTTAGTATTATATATGTATAGACATTTATGCATGTAACAACAGTTTACTTAAAGAACAAAAGAGGTCATGAATTTAAAAGAGAACAAGGAGAGGTATTTGGGAGGGTTAGGAGAGAGAAAGGGGAAGAGGAAAGTGATGTAATTATATTACCATCTCAAAAAGAAAAAAACTAGAAAAAAACCTTAAAGAATTAGGTCAACTGTTGATCCTTGAACACAGTGTTTGAGAAATAGGTGGGAGTAATGAACTACTTACTTAGAACAAATACAGCATTCATATAGGTAGAAGGAAAAGTAGGAATAAGTGGTAGCATCAAAAGCACTTTAGCCATTGGCTATTGCAGAAGCCTTGAATAATGCAGTAGTTAGAGCAGATGCAAGGAAACCACAACCAATGGATGTAACTGACTCTGTTGCCTATTTTTATACAACTTGCAAACTCAACATGCTCTTTACATTTTCAAATGTCTGAAAAAATCAAAAGAATGTATTTCATTATATGAAAATCATATGAAACTTAAAATTCAGTGTCCATAAATAAAGTTTTATTGGAACAGAATCCCTCTCATTTATTTATGTATTGACTATGGCAGTTTTTCTACTACAGTGGCAGAACTGATCAACAGAGAGCATATGGTATGCTAAACCCCCAAATTTTCCTCATCTAGCCTCTTATAGAACATGTTTTACAGTTCCTGGCTTAGAGTATGGACTTTCAGACATGGCTACCGCAGTTAAAGTCCTAATTCTGCTGTTCACACATTCATGAGACCTTGAGTAAGTCACTAAAAAGCTCTAGCAACCACCATCTGTGGTAGTATTCAAGCATCTGTACTAGCCTGACCTTGCGTTTTGACAGGATATGCCCTCAGCTGCATCCACTAAGAGCACCTCCTATGCACATTCACTACGGATCCTGTCAGAACCCCAAGGTCAGGCCACTACAGATCCCTGAATACTAACAATCTGTATCATGGAGATTAAAATGAGACAAAATTCTAAAGGATCATTAGAAAGATCAAATGAGTGTATTGCATAGTACCTTGTACATGACAAAAAATGAAATTTATGCCCTGGCAATGCTGAAGCATGCACTGGCAGCCTGTATATGGTGGCTCTGTTGAACTTGTTCATATTGGGTTTCATGGTCTAAGTTGATGAGGACAACTGACAAGGTCTCCTCCTCGGGAGGGTACCAGATCACATTACAGATGGCTGTGAGCCACCATGTGCTTGCTGGGAATTGAACTCGGTACCTTTGGAAGAGCAGGTACTGCTTTTAACCGCTGAGCCCACATTGTACTTGGTAAGGACTTAATAAACGGTAACTATTATTAATGCTCTGATGTTGTAAAATGAGTGGTGGGGATAGATAGAAAGGCAAATTTCTATGATTGGCAATGGGAATTGAAGATGACTATTACTAAAATGGAACTATCCTAAAGATTTTTCACAGTGGAGTTGAGGAGGGCTGATGAAGCAACTCCAAGAAAAGGAGAAATTTTATTTTTAATGAGAAGACTCAATCACATTCAAGGGCTGAAAAAATGGTATAAATGAGTGAGGACTGAGCACCTGAGAGGACAGGAAGTGGAACCATAGGCTGAGGGAGTAGGATGAGGAAGATCATGAGCATGGTTTCAGGGTTAGGCTTAGAAAGGGATAGGAACAACTCTTCCTTGAAAAATAAAAGAGTTACATACAACTCTAAGATTTGATGGCCGGGCGGTGGTATTGCATGCCTTTGATCTCAGCACTCCAAAGGCAGATCTCTGTGAGTTTAAGGCCAGCCTGGTCTACAGAGCAAGTTCCAGGACAGCCAGGACTACACAGAGAAGCCCTGTTTTGAAATACAATGGCAATCAGTCAGTCGATAGATAGATAGATAGATAGATAGATAGATAGATAGATAGATAGATAGATAGATAGATAGATAGATGGATGGAAGGAGAGAGAGAGGAGAGAGAGAGAGAGAGAGAGAAATGTATGAGTTGGACATAGTATATATACCAAAGTCTATTTCTTCTGTGAGTTCACGAATAAGATTTTCTGTTGTGAGGCAGTAGGGGGATTTGAAGACACACTAATTAAGGGACGTGGGACTTTCACGAGGATGTTGATCCAGGAGATTCAAAAAGAATATGTAGGAGGTTCTGGTGTGCTTGGGGAGATTGGAAAAGAAGCTTCAGTATGTTAAGACACACAACTTTCTCCATAGGTATTAGGAAACCTCAAAGGAAAAAAAAAATCATCAAATGGAGGACTGAGTGGAATCAGGACTTGGTAGTTGTACTGAAAAACATAGCAAAAGCAATGACACTACTGGCAATTATAAGATCCCTTATCACGCTATCCTGGGAACCACTGGCTCTGGGACTGTGGCCTTGTCAGCAGGCTATGTAAGTAGTTAACCTTCACCCTGTTCTCATATGCTATATGGTTTTCACACTGGCACTACCTTCCCAGCCATTTCTCCATTTCTTTCCTTGAAATCTCCCTGCAGCATAACAAAGACAGACAGTGCATTCAAAATCTCCAAGGGAAAACATAAACTGCGACTTTTATGGAGAAGGAATAATATTTCTGAAGGATGGAGATCAGGACTAGAGACTGTTTGAGTACCTTTCAGAATGCCATGAGCCAAACAATAAAATTGCTTTTAATTTGTGAAATGCAGGACTAGAATTTTATGATGTTTGGCATGGATCCAAATAAAATGCAACAACAGCTGGTATATTAGGTTTTCTCCTTTGAGACTGCAGGGGTAAAATCAGAGGGCTAGCCATCCAACTCTTGTTTGAGCAATCTGAAGTCAAAATAGAGAAGGGGGAAGTGGATATTTTCACAGATGCCCGCAGATCCAGAGAATAAATGCTTTGACTGAGAGTTAAGATGACAAAAGGGGGGGGGGGGTCAAATATTCTGCCAAAGGTGCCTAGTGAGGCTCTTGGAGACTAGACTTGCAGCCCAGGGTGTGCTCCAGATAGGACGCATCCAGAGTGCCTGAGCCTCCCACTGGGCAACATAGGTCTCCTGCAGGTATTTCATCTTCTTTCCCTGACCTTCCAGCCTATACAGAAGACGAGCATGCATTCCTAGAGTGTTCCAGGTCCAAGTGAAAGTCTGATAAAATGACGGAGAAAGTCAATTTGTATTCACATAATACTTCACACACCAAAGCCCATTCTCACATATTATTTTAAGTACACGCATCCAATATCATGGGCACCATACCTAGCATTCAAGAGTTCTAAATGTAATCCCTAAATCTGCTGCTTCCTAGGGGCATGGCTTTAAGAAAGACATTGAATCATTCTAAACCTCAGCTCCTATGATGTGATAAATGAAGATAACAGTAATAGTGCCCTTGTGTAGTTGTTGGGGGGATTAATTAAGAGTGCCTAGGGCTCAGCCTCATGCATGGTAAATATTCGTTAACTGCCGTTGCCATCCCAATTTAACAAACAAGACTTCCATTAATTTCAGCTTGAAGCCTGGCTCTGCGGCTTACTCTGTTTGCAGATATCAGGCCGCCTTGTACAAGTTGTATAACCTCTTTGAACCTCACTCTTCGTTGAAATCATGATTCTTAATCAAAAACTGTATGTGGTGTGTGAAAAGTAAAGAACAACGTACAGTGTTTGCACTCATTTTCTCTTGAGAAAGTTTTGCCTCTTTTTAAAGGTAGAGAAGCAAAGGCAAGTTCCCAATAAAGCAAATGCTAGCCTGATGTGGGAATCAAGCCTCAACTCTCCTTCTGGGGCTCTGCCAACTTAGAGTCTCCAAGAAGTGCTTGGTCCAGAGGACCAAGTTAATAGCATTTGGTATTGTCACAGAGACTCCATGTTTGGTTCCTATCAGGCAGCTCAATGCCTAGAATTCCAGCTCTAGAGGATCTGAAGCCCTCTTCTGACCTTCTTGGATATCCTCTCATATACAAGCACAAACCTACAACTAACATATTTTTTAAAAAAAAAAATGGCCCTCCACTCATACACAGGGTAGGAACTTTTAGGGCAGTGTGCATTTCTTTGAGGCTTATAAGCCAGAATGGCAGCATCAAAGGAAATATACAAAGGCAGTATACAAAGGAAAGCCTGGCTGAAGCAGCCTCTACCCTTTCTTGGGATAAAGGGCAGCAACGGAAAGATGAATGAACCATCTCTAGCATTGTGAAAGGTACCAGAGCTAGAAGTGGAAAGGTCACAATAGATTTTAAAATCCTTTCTCTACCTTATTTTCTTCACCTGTAAAATAAAGTAATCATGCTATCCACCTCACAAAAACCATGTGACCTACTTATAAATCCCTGTCCCTGTCTAAGAGATGATTAAAGATCCATTTAACTTAGAACAGGTTCCAGGATTCAGTGACCTTGACCGCGAGATGGCCAGGTGAGATGCACCTGGCATTCATTCCCCCTGGCCCCTCAACTGTTAAATGGAGCAGTTCTTGCACCTGTCATGCTTCATCTCTCTTCCTGTCTCTGGAAAAAGTGAAAGAGATTGCTAATTCTTCCTAGGCCTCAAGAACTGTGGTCTGAATGCAGCAAATTTTGGTCATGGGAAAAGATACATTGTTTCTGAGGCTGAATACCTTCTAGCCAGCCGCACCCTTTCAACATACAGGGAATCTCTAGTTCCAAACTGGGGTAGGAAGAATGCTGTTTGTATAACCCCTTGGGAACATATAGCTGTGGAGTTACTAACACAGTGACATAATTGTCATACCAAATCTGAGGAGGTAGAACACATTGCAGCAATATGGAAAAAAGTTGTCTTGGGAGAGGAAGCAGTGCACAACTAATTGCCAAAGCTATTATTCTTTTCTCTTCTCTCTTTTCCTCTTCCTTGATCTCACTTGAGCCAGAGGAGCAACATGGGCAGTAGTCAAAACAACACAGGTGACAAGGGACAGACTGGCCAGAACCAGGGACACTTATAGGTCATAGGTGGTCAGGGGTTTTGTAAAAATATTTGCATATATGTCTTACTATCCCCCACAATCATCTCTGATGGACACAGAAAAGAATGAAATGTGATTTATCCTAGTGAGGGAGAGAAGGGAAATGGGAATATTAATAAAAGAGACAAGTTCTTCAGACCTGCTTATCAGGGCGTTATTTCACTGCTTTAACGACACAGGACTTTGAGCAAGGCTGTCTCCCCGGTTGTGTAAAGGAGATAGGTAGAGTTAATGGTAGTGTGCTGTGATATAACCCTGAATAAAGACCTGATCATAACCCCCAATAAAGCCTGTCTCTAAAGTAACAAGAATGGGGAAGAGCCTTTTTGAAGATGGAAATTTAGGTTTGATAAGGAAGGAACCAGACCAATCACATTATCGCTCAAGTTCCGCAATTTGAGTTAAGTTTCTGTATACTCCCCTAGATTTTCTTTGTTTTATCAAACAAGTTTTATGAGCCAGAAATTGCTTCCTAGCTGTTGAATCATAATGTTCATCACAACCCTCTGAGATAATGACCATAATAATCCCCATTTTAGAGATGACACAAAACAAATCACAAGGACATTCGGTACATGACCCCAAGAACGAAGCTAGCTTCTGAGATAACTAGGAGACACAATCTCACAGCAAACTCCCCGATCCTCTGACTCTTACAATCTTTCTATCTCCTCTTCCACAATATTCCCTGAGCCTTGGGTGTGGAACTTGCTTTGTGGATTTATTCATTGGCATGAGGCTCAAGGACTTTGCATTTTGATTGGTTGTGGTTTTCTTTAATGGTCACTGCCTGTTGCAAAGAGAAGTTCTGTTGATGATGGGTGAGGACTCCACTTTTCTGTAGGTATAAGGACAAATGTTTAGAGTGTGGTTAGGGATTGTGCTGCTTCAGTAAAGCAGTGTTTGGAGGTGCTCCTCCAAGATCCGTGACTTCATTAGCCTGGATAGTTGGCTAGGTTTCCACTACTGGCTATGATTTCCCTCAACTATAAAGTCTCACCAACATGACTTGCCTAAACATGAGCTGAACAAAGACAGCAATAGATAAGCCAAAGTCAACAGGGAATGGGCCATGGGGATTCAACAGTAGATAAAGAACTACAGGCAACAAAGAGACTCTGAGATGGAGAGAAATTGTCTTCTCTAGAGAAGAGCATACCATTTAGTTATCTAATATCAAATGGTTAGCCATAAAAACATACATACAAGCAACATTATACAGACTGAACAGAATACATTTAGGAATATGTGTGTGTGTATGTGTGTGTTTGTGTGTGTGAACAATTAATAAAAAAGATCATGAATTTGAGAGAGAGAAAGACAGGATATATAAGAGGGTTTGAAGAGATGAAAGGGAAGGGCAAAATGATGTAATTATATTATCATCTCAAAAATAAAAAGGGAAAAATCATATGTAAGTTGTGAAACCAAAATTCAAACCCAGCCTAGCCCAATTCTACAGAAAAAAGCCCTAGTCTTTACCACTATGCTATACTACCTGACAACTTAGGTTCAAATTATACAGATCATGTTCTACTGCCGTGAAATAGTTGTTGGCATCCTCCTATACTAATAGATAGCAGATCTCATGAGATCCAGGACCAGATCTTGACAGTTCACTATCAAATCCTTAGAGTTTAATTCAAAGACTGAATTACTAAGTGATTTCATTAATGAAATTCAGATTCACTGAGTATTCAGTGAAACAGCTAAGTGCTAAATTCATGGGGTATTTAGGATAAAACAAGATTGCATAAGATCCAACTTCTAACCTCAGGCTTGCTTTACTTGTAAGACAAATAATTGCAATGCCTTGAAATGTGGGGGCATCTTCAGAATATGCACGGAGTTGTAGATGCCTATGGGGCCTTAATGAAGCAGAAGGGTTTTTTTTTTTCTACTTGGGAAAATCAGAAGACCTGTATAGAAAGAATGTAAAACCTGACCTAAGGCTTTAAGGAGAAATAGATTTTCCCGGAGAAGAGGCACCAAGCAGAAACATCCCTGGCCAGGAGAAAGACACGAAGAAGATGAGCCTGGTGATGGGGACAGGTAGTTTAGGGTTGCTGGAATACAGCATACTTGAGTAAGGCCACGGAAGAGATATGATGAGCTAGGTTGGAGCTTGAGGGTCTGTTGAAACCTTATATTTGGAATAGGATATGTACCCACTTTTAGGTGCATAAAGAGATTAGAGTTGCCATGCCGGTGTTAAAATGAAGACAGAGGAAAACATGAAAATGAGGAGCCCACAAACAGGTGCTTGCTGTAGTTCTGTTAAAGAGATTATTAGTTATTAAACTCATCCAATAGGGCTAGCTATGAGAAGTGTTTTAAAGACCACATTGATAATTCTTGGCAGTAGGATAAAATAGAAAGGTAATAAAAAAGGAAGATTTAGAAATGACCCCAAGATTTCTGGCTTGATAACCTGGGTAGATGGCATTGCCCCAAACAGTTATGAAATATATGAGGTGAGTTACAATGGGAGTGATGAATTTTATATTGAATATATTGAGTCTAAAGTATGTGTACAAGTATCAAGCAGTAGTTGTGGTGTTCAGAAGGCAGCTTGACAGCTCTCGCACTCCAAAAAAGACAAAAGGAAATTAGATTTTTATCTCATCACTATACAAATCATTCACTGAAGTCATGTATGTGAGTGAGATTGGTTTTCTTATTTTAATCACACAGACCATGATTTGATTCATCTCCACTGAACGAGAACTCTCCAGGTTTTCAGATAAAAAGAGATAAATTGCTTTTTCATGAACTATTCTCCAAACATTTTCTTAGGCAGATTACTCCTGATACATTTCCAAAGAAAATCTCTGTTTCCTACTCGCTAAGCAAAGAGATTACTTTATTTAAATCAATATGAACAAATCAAGGAACCATTAGTTATCTAGGCTTGAGGCCTTCAAATGCACTGAGAAAGATAAAAGCAGTAAATATCAATCCCTGTGGTGTATTTAGTTCTTCTAGGCCAAAAGGAATCATGAAAGCCATGGGAGAAAATCAGGCGGAGAGACAGTGCTGTACAGGGCAGTAAGGAGGAATGTAAGAAGATGAGCAATTCAGCTTCTGCCTAGACTGCCTGGAAGGGACAACTGAGGAGACTAACAGATGCACAAGGAATAAAATAATGTGAGATAAATCAGAATGCAGGACACTGTGGGCTTGAATGTAGCCCAGAATTCAAAGAACACTGTAATCTGAAGGTTCAGTCACATCCCCATGTCTCAAGATCCAGTGATAACAGGTGGATCAGAGAATCAACAAAGTTCTCTGAGAACATCCTTTCCAAAGCACGCCAAGACCTAGCTTTATTTTTTTAAAACATGGCCTCATGTAGGTGAGGATCCTGAGTACTGGGATTATAGGCACTGGCCACCACATCTGTTTTATACAGCACTGGGGATTAACTAGAACTCAGAGCTTCATTCTTTCTTTTTATATTTATTTTTAAAATAGTTATTTTTATTTTCTATGTATGTATGAGGACATACCAGTGAATAGATAGACTACTTTTATGCTTGGTTTTCAGAGAGACCAAAAAAAGTTGTCGAATCCTCAGGAAATGGTGGTGTTTCTGTGCTACCTTTTGGTTGCTGGGAATGGAACCCAGGTCCTCTGCAAGAGCAATAAGTGCTCTTAACTGTTGAACCAACCATCTCTCTGTCCACAAGGCCTAGCTTCTCAAACTGTGAGTTGTGGCCCCACGTGGAGTTAAATCATTGAATGTGTCATTCATGATAAGTTTTTGTTTTAATGATAAAAGATTTCTGAGCACGTGACAACCCAAAATGAACTGAAAATGAAATGGAAGGAATTGCAGCATCTTACACAGCGCTTACCCTGGTGCTGTATGGCACACACTAACTTCACTGTAACCTCATATCCGAACATGCACCACACACGCCATCACAAAACACAATGCTAATAAGCACTTCCTGACCAGCACAGCCCAGATTCAAGAATGTTGTAGGTTATGAGTTGTGTGTTTTTGCTGTCTTTGTGAACTTTTCATCTCGTATGAAATCTTATACTGGTGTAATTATGGGAAACAAAGACTTCAATTTTCCTACCATGAGTCCTCTACATCTAAATTAGTGTATCTTTGCACTGGACTGTGTTTTAAAAACTGATTTTTGAGTGGCTGCCTTGAACTTCTCTAAAAATTGATAAATGAGCTCTAAAAATTGATAAATGAGGATTAATGAGATGATTCTGTTGGCAAAGTATGCTTCTTGCAAGCGTGAGGGCATGAGTTCAATCCACAGATTCCTGTCTTATTTAGGGTTTCTCGTGCTGTGAAGAGACACCATGACCATGGCAACTCTTATAAAGGAAAACAATTGGGGTGGCTTACATTTTCAGAGCGTGGTCCATTATCATCAAGGGAAAACAAGGTGGCAAGCAGGTAGACATGGTGCTGGAGAAGGACCTGAGAGTTCTACATCTTGATCTGCAGGCAACAGGAGACACCGTGTCATAGGCCTAGCTTGAACATATATAACCTCAAAGCCCACCTCCACAGTGACACACCCGATTCTGTGTTACACCCTCGGTACAGTTCGCACGCCACTGTACCATACGTGAGTCAGGCAAGGGCCTGGAGATTGAAAGAACACACAAAGAGACCTGGGTCATTCGAAAGGAGATCAGCCGAAAGCCATTTATTCAGACTTGGGGAAGTCCTTAAGTACCTAACTGCTGCGAAAAGGACCTCCGCCCAGGCATGTGGGAAATTACCATACCAACAATGTAGTCAATGCCCTACAGCTAATCACCAGGCGGGGCAGGGAGAGCACAGGAACAAACAGGATGCTTTGTCAGCTGACCAGAAACTGTCCTCGAGATGCACCCCAGGAACAAGGGCAGACCCGGGCCCTACACTCGGACAAGGCCAGACCTTCTGATAGTGTCACTCCCTGTGGATGAAGCACTCAAACACCTGAGTCTATGGGGCCACACCTATTCAACAGATGTTACTGAAAAAAAAAAAAACCTGGCAATGTACATTTGTAATTTGATTAGTGGGGATATGGAGATAGGCAGATAGATAGGAAATAGATCTGGTTAGCCTATGTGGTGAGTTTGAAGCTAATAAGAGGCACCATCATTTTTAAAAAATTAGCAATGCCTGAAAATGACACCCAATGTTATCTTCTGGCCTATGTATGCATGCACATGCATACACACACATATACATACATGTATGCATAAAATCTCTAAATGAATTTTGTTTGAGATTAGGGAATAACTTATAATAATTTATGAAATGACCCTAAGCAAACTTCTGCTGTTTTATGCTATGCATTTATGCCAAATGGCATTCTAAACATTGACCATTATAAACTCTGAAAAATTTTGAAAATGCTCTGCATGCTGCAACATCAAATATTCAGGCAAGATTTTAATTCGTTATGTGAAAATAAACCAATACACCCATCTCATCAGGGTGAGAACTTTATTTCATCTTCAATAAATGGTAAAAATTTATGTATACCAAAAGTTATTTTAAGATAAATTTCTTTAAAACTTATTTCAGGCAAAGAGGAGTCATGAGTTCAATTAAAGAAGCCTTGGTCAGGGGAGGAGTCATAAGTTCAATTAAAGAAGCCTTGGTCAGGGGATAGAGGTATTTCCCAGTGGTTAAGAGCACTGGCTGCCTTTCTAGAAGACTCAGTTTCAATTCCCAGCACCCTCATGGCAGCTCACAACTGTCTGTAACTCCAATTTCAGGAGACCCAGTGCCCATTTCTGGCTTCTGTGGGCACCGTATGCACATGGTACATAGGCATACATATAGGCAAACCACCCATATACGTAACATAAAAATAAACAAAAAGAAGCCTTGGCCAGATACATCACTGAATAACATCAAAGCAGAAAAGGAACATCCCTAAGGACATCACCACTATTTTTCAGTCTCCTGCACTACACGTGTGAGTGCCCTTAGCTTCTTCTTCACCTTTTACTAAGATGGACATCAAGTGACTTCATGTCTTGGTCATTTCTCCTCTGTGTTTTGTTACCATTTCGCCAGATTTCTTTATTTCTGTTATCCTAACTATACCCCTCTCCTGCAAGCTAGTGTAATTCGCATTACTTTCTTCCTGCCACAAGTTTAATCTTCTCTTGATTTTACCCTTTGCTGAAAACCTTTAAATGTTTCCTCCCATCCTAAAGGATAAAGTTCACACTCCTTTCCCACAGACCACAGACAGTGTGCTGTCAGCCACAAACCACATATTCAGTGTAATCGCTGTGTTAATAAGTATTCTGTCAAACTGTGGCTCCTAGTTCTGAAACACTTCTAATGAGTTAGACAAAGATCGGGGTGTTCATTGCTTTGGGCTTACAGCACAGTTTCATGTCCAGAGAAGGCAGAGCAAACCAGGGAATAAATAAGAACAGACCTTGTCTGAGATCAAGAGCACTAAGAACTTCCCTGTCCAATGAAGGTTCATAGCACCTGCCAGCAGTGCCACCGTGAGGAATAAGTCCTTTATACATAGACAGTGAGTGAGATACTACCAATATCCCAAAAACCTCTCTGTTCTAGAAAACCCACTATTTACAGTGTATCCCAGCATAACCTTTGTCGTTCCCACATTTGCTTAAATAATCCATACTATTAAGAATATAAGACATTTTTGGTTTGTTTGTTTGGTTGACTTGATTTACTTTTTTATTGTGTGTGTGGGTGTGTTCATCTGTGGTGGTTATTGCTGTTGTTGACATCACAAAGTGTAACTGTATAGCACTAGCTGACCTTCAATTCGCTATGAAGTCAAGGCTGACCTCAAACTTGTAATCCTCCTGCCTCAACATTCCCCACGCTAAAATTGTAGGCATGCACTACCATGTTAGGAAAGAATATTGGTTTTGCTCTAACGTGACTTCTAAAATATTGTCTGTCCTTTACAAGTCACCTCAAAAACCACCACACCCAACAAATAATGCTAGATTATTGCTAGTACCTAAAGCTGTTGCTAGCTTTCATATGGTTTTATGATTATTCCCTTCTCTGAGTACATTATACAGTGTCTAAAGACTGCAGTTGACTCTGTTAAATCTTTCTTTTATAACATTATCAGCCACTGTGTTATGTTGAAACAATTTTTCTTCCCAGGTAGGTTTTACGGTTCTAGAGAGACTGTGTTTCTGTATCTCCACTCCTCACTCCACACCCTGCAAATAACATATTGTGTTGCATATAGTGGAAAAGCCATAAATATTTTTCAATTATTTTTATAACAGCATATTTCTAGTCAGAAATTCTATTTCCTTGGGAGACTGTGACTAGCTGGCAGTTTCTAAAGCATCTGCAAGAAGCAGGACAAAAGTAAAATAAGCTGGCTGTCTCAGTACAATACAATTGAATTCCAGATAGAGAAGGAAAACACACTGGTGCTAATTAAATGGAATAGCCTGAAGTAATAATGAATTCTTAAAGTGTGTAGGAGAGAGAGAAATATGACAATAACTCATAATGGAAAATAAAATCATTATATCATTGGAAGGACTTGTTCCTGGTTTTAGACAGAACTAATTGCCAATACTCAAAGCTTTGCAGTTTTCAAACTCACTTCTGTGAATTAATATGAAGAACAAACAGAGGTGGCTGTACCAGAAGAACCTGTTACTGGATTTTTGTTTTGTCTTTGTTCTGTTTCACTCCCTTTCACTCGCTGGCTGGTACATAATCCTAGAACTCCTCATCTCTCTCATTCCAGCGTGTGTGTATGTGTGTGTGTGTAAAAACACAAGCTTATTAGCTGCCTTGGTAGAGATTGGTCTTCTCTGTCTGTAATAATTTGACCATGAAATGCCAGTTCAGGCTTTTGTTTTGGAGCTTGTCCCCAGCTGTTGACACTATGTAGGTGGGAACCTTTAAGAGCTAGAGTATGGCTAATGTTTGCACTGATTTGTTGATGAGCAGGGGCAAACCATTGGAGGTCATTAGCCTGGCTTCTAGTTCCAGTTGTTCTGTTCATTGGTACACTGTGATGTAAGGGTTGCCCACCACAAGCTCCTGCCACCATCAAGTTCACCATGTTCTTGTCACAGTACTGAACTGAAATGTCTCTGATATCAGCATCCAAAGTCAATCCTTCCTCCATGAAGAAGCTTCTGGTGGGAATTTGGTCACTGCAACACAAAAGTAAATAACACCCACAGCATTCTTGAAGAATTCTCATTGTTATGGGACCACAGTCAGAATTCCAAACCAGACGGAGACTTTCAAGGAACCTATTCCCTGTCACGTTGTGTTTTCACCCAGGTCTTCCTTTACTTCACGCTCTGGTAGGACTCACCCTCATCTCATTTCAAAGGCGAATACAGTCATAGCTTTCCCTCCCGTCATTCTGTTTCACATATGGTGTTGCATTCTCTTTTAGTTTCAAGTTCTCCATGGCCTTACAGTGCAGCAAGCCTGTCTCATACCTAAGGATCATTGCAACAGAAATCCCCTAGAGTCTGCACATCACAAACAACCCAATGGGCCCGAGGGCTGGTGTTCAGTAGGTGGTGAAGATACCCCCCACCCCCACCCATTAATTCCTTTCGCTTTTTCACAACCTGCCCTGTAGTTTTCATTGTGAATATTACCAAAATTGAACTTGGCCATAGAGTACAAACAGCTTGGTGCAGTTCAAGAAATCCTGTGGGTGTTTAATTAGTAAACACTTGTGACTGGCTCTAAAAGCCTACAGAATGAATCAGACACATATCAGAATATAGGCAATTCAGGGAGTGTTTTCTTCAATAGCAGAAGGATGTTTCCAAGTGTGAAATATAGCATCAAGGTTTACGAAATGGCCAAATGTAGTAGGGTTCAGAGGAAAGCTGAAAGTAACCCAGCAGGCATTTTCATCTTGGAGTCCAGACAAATATGAAAATGGAGAAAGACACCTTATATTTTCTCCAACACACAAGGCATCTGTAGAGGCATGTGCTTAAAGAAAAGGCAAATTTCAGCTAAAAAACCAACCCTCCTTTGGAAATTCCTCCCAAATAGGCTCTGTTGATGATTCTAAATCGATTCGGCCCATTCATTTAAGGGGCATACTCTAATCAGCTGCATTCCTTTTTGCAGCATGATTTACTATTGGAATTTCTGTTGGGAAGTTCTGGTATGTTCATGTGTTCTGTTAGCATAGAAGCACTGAGCTAAAGTGGGTCACCAATCCATCTAGGAACAGGAAGCAGAAAGAACCAAAGATTTTGACAGAGAATCTCAATAAGGTTCTTTCTTTCAAATATATTAATACCAACATATAATTTATTATATTAATAGTATGCCATATGTATAAAAACTCTGACATGCATCAATAATGGAGAATATTGTATATTAAGTTATTTAAAGAGCATATTGTTATTATTGACAACCTCACTTTAACTCATAAAGGCAATATGTTTTGTTCTCTTCTCTCCTCCTTCCAGTTCTGAATAGCTAGTGCCATGTGGCCCCATCACAAAATTCTCACTTTGAGCTAGTTCAGCAAATGTAAATGTTTCCGTACACATAGCAGAAATATGTGAAAACTATTGGGTAAGGAATGACCGGGTCCGGTGAAAACAACAGTGGTTAATCAAGATGTGCTTGGTGCACATTTTTATGTAAATTTATTCTTTTTTATATTCTCCTATTAAATTTGTTCTTTGATAATTTCATACACATATCCAGTGCTTCCGAATTATTCCTATTCACTCTCTTTCCACCCAATGTGATTTAAGTTTGAAACTTTTTAAAACCACATGCTTACTAAATATATACTTTGAAGTTTGGAAATCAATTATTGAGTACCTAATTTTCTTTTTAACACCAACTAGGACTAGAAAGGAAAATTAGTGCATTTGTTAGGGTATCATTTACCTCAAAGATTTTGTTATTTTCTTCTTCACATTGTAGATTAATCAGAATCTTTTAAGGGTCACACTCCAAATGAAATTCTGTAAAAGTCCCTTTCCTTCTATCTTAATACGACTACCCTTATTTCCTACTCTTTTTTCCATAGTTCTCCTTTGATTTAAACCAATGTGCAACATTTCCACAGTTAGCCATCAGAATTGTCCATATATGGTCTCCACAAGACATACTCTAGCATTTTCTAGACTATGAAGCGGATTTCCTACTTTAGTCTTGTTCTAAGATAAGCACAGGTGAAACTGAGATAGAAACGCTAGGTAAACTGGATGCTCCTGGGAAGACGGGGCACAGCAAGGTTTAGAAGCATCTTTTCTTTAACCTTTCTAACTTTCCATCCCTTCCACTGAAACATAATACAACCAAAAGTTCCAGAAAACTACTTTATCCACTGAGTGTCTACCCTCAACTAGGCTCTTTGAAGGGATTCTATGCCAATGATCTGAATTTGGGGTTCAGAAATGGAACTGTATCACATGGCAGAACTGTACCAACTGAAAACTATTAGACAAACGTGCAGTTGCTAAGCTACTTTGAATTTTCATGGAAAGGGGAGGCAGAGACCATTCCATGTATTACACATGGAATAGTACTAAATATAATAATATAATATAATATAATATAATATAATATAATATAATATAATATAATATGGCTGAATAGCCTTCTGAGGGGTAGAATAGACTTAATGGCACCATGCAGTGGTGCAAGGTTTGGTTTAGTGAGTTACAATTCTCCTTTTACCATGTTTGAGCATCGTCAAATGGCAATAAGACTGCTGAAGATTCAGGATTGCTGAGTCATAGTCCTATGCGGATTTTGAATGGGAATTTGATAGAACAATTAGTATTTGGTAGAGGTTATCTTGCTCATCCTACTGCTTGTATTGGAGAGAGAGAGAATGCATGGCATGGTTAAGGTGTCAGGCTCGGAAACTAGTCACTCTGTGTGTTAATCCCAGTTCCATGATTATCTGTGAAGTCTTGGCAAGTTCTTGTAACTTTTCTGTATCCAATTCCTTTTCAGTTTTTGTAACTTTTCTGTATCCAATTCCTTTTAAATATAGCATGAGGATAGTGATATTTTACCCCATAGAATTATTGTAGAAATTAAATATGAAGCATACAGATCAGTGTCTGGTATGTAATAAGTACTCAAAATTCTGCTATTAATAATATATTTTCTTAATCGCTTTTAAGAGTAAAAATTAAAATCAATGTTTACTATTTTAAGATTTAAAGGAACCTTAAGTAAATCATATCTCTCCCCAGGGTCTCAGTTTCTTCCATTATAAAATGAATGGTAGCACTATATCAAAGATTTTGTAGGGATTTTTTTTTGGTAGCACACACTTTTATTGGAGGTCTACTAATGTCAACTTTTATCTAAATCTTGGCAAAAAATAATGATATTTTGCATGCCCCCAGGTTCTGTTAGTCCCCAAGATAGAGGGTGAACCTTTCTACTCTGCCATTTCTTGGTTCTTTAATCCTGTGACACAAGAAACACAGAATCAAAGGCTGCCCCCAGCTCATCTGCTTACACCAGCTGTTAGCAAGCAGTGCAGCTCATCTTTTAGCAGTGAAAGCTGCAACATGAATCTAAGAAAAATGTGTTATTTATCACTTGTCTCCCTTTGTTCCCCATCAAACCTGACATTGGTCAATGGAATCACACAGACCAGCTGGTAGGCAAAAGGACTTCTGTTAATGCAATGGCCTGTTTGTCATCCCTGACTGTTACATAAATGCCAGGCAGAGATTGCTCCAAAAACAATCCAACCTAGCAGACCTGTTCCAAGCTGGGAGAGGAAATTGTAACATTGTTCTTTCTTCCCTGGGAGGGGGCTGTGCAGATGTCACTTGGCTTTTTAAAAGTTGTTTTTAAAAAAGCAGAATTTTTAATCACTGCCCTTAGTTGTCTCGCAAAGATACTGTACGGAAAGCTCAGGCTCATAGAAATGGCAAGCAGAAACTAGCAGAGGTGGTTTTTCACCTTTCAAATATGTCGTTGCCAAAAGAGGAGATCATTGGCCATCAGAAACAAAATTATTCAGAGAGCTTATTGAGATACTAGATTTCTAGTTCTTACTGAATCTGCCTCGGCAGGACTAGGGTACAAGCTAGTGTCCTCCCCTTAGGATTCATTCGTCTACTATGAATTTGATCTAATCGTCATCAGCTTCTTGAATCCAGCTTGAAAAATTGATCAGTTTTAGAGGTAATATCAGTTACAGATCAGTTATCTGTGGCCAAGATATGGATGTCAAATGGAGATGGAGACAATTAAATTGAATCAAGAGCAACGTTTTCTGTCAGAATAGTCCAATAGAAGTGATAGAAGCTCAGGCTTGATACTTCAGGGAAAAAGTACTGCAATTTTTGAAGCCCCCAACTATGTGAAGGAGACTCATACTTTTGTCTCCAGGAATAATAATAAAAATGTAAGTGGATATGTTCCCTTAATTGTGCACTATAAATTTTTTACATCCATGAACTATGAAATATAACTTATTTTATAGCCAAGGAAATAGAGAAGTCTTACAGAAGGAAATCCATTTTTCCAAGGTCACATAGCTAGTTGGTTGGTTATAAATCCTAAGTTATTGATGAAAAGAAGAAACTTATTTGGCTTATTTGCTTCTCTGCCTCTATTTACCTCATTCCTTTAAATTTTAAGATTAAAATAGTAAAAGATTTGTTTAAAATTACATTTGTTGGCGTGGGAGGGGTGGGATAGGTTATGTGAGGTATATGGAGGTCAGAGTATAACTTAGTTCTCTTCTTCCAACATGGAATTTAAACACACGTCATCAGGCATGGCAGTAGCCATCTCTTTGATCCCCACTATTCATCCGTTCTGCTAAATCTATAGAGATGGAGATTTAATGTTTGTTAGATAAAATAAAACCTCTTCTACACATTTGTGTAGATCCCTAAAAAGAACTCTAATCCTGCTTATAGTGAACGTGAAAAAGAAAAGATTCAAAGCCCCTGTTCACAGAGGTTTGGGTGCTCTCGTCAGGCCTTCAAATGACTGGAACTAAACTTTAGGTGTTACAGCTCTCTATAGTAACAAAAAAGCAAACTTTTAAAATATCTTACAAGATAGAAGAGTAACTATTGTATTAAATTAATTATATAGATTTAAGAAGAATAATCAAACAACTGAAGTTGCCAGCTATAAATGCAACATGTGCTCACTACTCCTGGTAAAAGATGCTGCTGGGCACTACCACAGAGAAGGAAACATAATCAATAGGAAAAATGATCCCCCTCCAGAATCAGAGTGAGCATATGCCCTCCACCCCCTCGGGATAATGAGTGAGAGCCCATCAATAACTTTTCATGCACAACTAAGAAGAAAAATATACGGAATACGTGGCTGGGAAAAAGGACTTGGAGATCATGTACTTCAATTCTTTTCACTTGAGTTCCAAAGAAATTGAGGCTCAGAGAGAGAAATTGATTAACCTGGAATCTCATGACTATTGTACTATGAGTATTTCCTAAGTAAAACTCATTGGTAGAATGGTGATTTTCACTGAACAATATTTCCCTCCCTGTTACAAAATTGCACAGTGGATCCCTCTTGCCTACTGAGTTAAATCTAAGCACCTCAGTCTTTTCATTATCTCATCCTTTTATTATTATTAACATGTGACACTCGCTCCCTTAAGAGTTATATTCTGCTACCTATACCAATCCACATAACCCTAGAATGCCTAGCTCATAAATCATTGCCCCAGGATCCTCTCTATTCTCCTCTGCCTTATCAGATTTATTTTCTGATCTCACATGATATTAAAATATGGTAACATCTGTGTGCTATAGTCAAACCCCATCTGTGTTAGGTCAGTTAAATAATCTAGTAAATGGAAAGAATAAAACTTGATAAATACACAGTTTGTGGGCCTTTTAAGTACATATATCCACCTAAACTAGTAGCTCATTGAGTATTATGAAATACCAGCCCAGCCAGGTCTCTTGTATTAAGATTTTTATCCTCTTCAGTTCCCCTCTTAATTCCAAGGATTTTCTGATTGGAGTGTATGTAAACAAGTTTTACACACACACACACGTCATACCCATGTAATCTGCCTAAAACCACTTTATTGTGTTTACAAACTGATACTACCAGCAAAGTCTGATGTCTCAGTCATGTCATGCTGTCTTAGGGTTTCTATTGCTGTGAAGAGACATCATGATCACAGAAACTCTTATAAAGGAAAATACTTAATTGAAGTGGTGGTTTACAGTTTCAGATGTTTAGACCATTATCATCATGGCTCAGAGCATGACGGATGGGAGTTTGGGGGTGTTCAGGCAGACATGGTGCTAAAAAAGTCTACATCTTGATTTAAAGGCAACAGTAAGTACACTGTTTTGCTGGGTGTGGCTTAAGCATATATGTGACCTCAAAGCCCACCTCCACAGTGACACACTTCCTCCAACAAGACCACACCTACTCCAACAAGAACACACCTCCTAATAGTGCCACTCCCTTTGGGGCCATTTTCTTTCAAGCTACCAAACATGCCAACTAGTAAGCCGGCCAAATGAAGAGTATTGCCAAGTTTAAGGTCCTTAGCTACAGAGTAAGTTATACACCAGTCTAGGCAAGTTAGTGAGCTCTTGTCTTAAAATTAAAAAGTAGGAGTAAAGAGAGTAAGGATGTCATTCAGAGGGAGAGTGCTTGTCTAAAATGCATGAAGTCCTAGATTAAATCCCAATAACATAAAAAAGAAAAAAAGTAAACCCCAACGCCACCATCCAGGAGAGCAGAAACTGGGATATTAAGTATTGTTCTGTCTTTTAAAACATACCACAGAGGCCATGTCTTTGGGGATAATAACTGAAGACACCATTTTCCCAGCATGCGTTTCTCAAGAATGTTAAGAGGAAGTGTCAATTCAGCATGAAGAATGTTGGGACAAGCTATGAAAAAAATAGGCCTATTTTGGCAATGTAGACAGTCTTTAAATATTAAAGACCTTAAAGTCATAGCCTATAATATTCTAATATACATTTCACATCTATGAGAGTCTAGTAAAGTCTATTGTGGGATTTTATTTGCCCAAGTTATTTGACTGTGGAGCCCTCCTACAGTCCTGCCTGTGACACCTCAGTGTTTTTTTTGGAACAAGCTAAATTACTGAATCATGTCCCACACTCCCAAAGTTTTTCTGTACATTTTTATTTCAGCCACAAATAAGCAATATTTATACATTAAAATATATTTTATCCTATCACACATGCTGTGCATCTCACTTTCTGAACTGGTGACCCCCTGTAATTGACTATGATTCCAGATGGATCTGGGGGAGGGAGTGGTAGAAAAAGCATCATTTCCTACCCAAATTGGAGACAGGGCAATTCAGAATGCCTTTAAGCAAAGGCAGCCTCATGATAGTTGATGTTATGTAAGCAGAATGAGATGTAACTGTAATCATGGCAATTTCTAAGAGCTTTCATACGCACTATCTCATTTCTTAATAATTATGATCAGTATGACCATCTCCGCTTTATAGATAAAACTTAGCAAGATCAGATGTTTCTCAAAAAAATGTTCATTATCAGAGGCAAGACTTTAAAGGGGGTCTACACATTCCAATTTCAATGTGTCCTTTAGTGTACCAAGGCTGAAAGAAGAAAGATTATCTCAGCTTTATGATACCCCAAACCCATTGAGACCTACAAGACCAGGAGGCAAGAAAAGGTGAGAGGTATCTTTTTAAAGGTTTTCTTTGATTTCTTTTCTGCTCCACAAAGATAATCATTCTGTTCATTACACAAAGGCCAAAAGCAGCAAAACGAAAATAGTTAAAGTACCAATAAACACCCATAACTATCTATCCAGAAACTATTACCTTTGACACTTTGGCATATAATGTAACAGAGCCCTTTCTATGCACATTAGATTCTAAACTATACTTTATTTCATATTCTAGAATTACTTGAATTACACTGGTTTTGAAGTGATGTTCACAGTTGATGCCCTAGTAATCTCCTCATAAAGATGATTAGGCATGAGGATGTGTCTTAAAATTATGCCGTCTCAGGTCTAGTGAAAGACCTTATGTTTTTCCCCCAAATTATGCCAGATTGTTGTTTTGGAACCTTCTTCTATCACTCTGTAAAACACATCCACTGATTGGGTCAACAGAAATTTTTTCAATAAACACCAATTTCAGGGCATTTTTTTAAAAAGTTTTACACTTTTCCCAGGAACTCATGATAAGCAAAGAATTAAGAGCATACTATATGCCAGACATTGTTCTGAATTCTTAAACTAGGACAATGAACAAAACAGACATGGGTTCTTAGTAAGAACTGCAGACATTAAGCAAGCAAGCATGTGGAAACTGAAAAATAAGAAAATTATTTCTTAGACATCAAGGAAGGCCTTTCTAGAGAAGCTGAGATCTGAAAGATGCTAGAAACTAGAATGGCTGCACCACAGTAGAAGAAAAAAATAACGTGTTTCTTTCCAACCTGGATCAGATATTTTTCAACCAAACCGCAGGGTAAAGAGTAAACACAATTATTGTTTTAATTAGCACTTTCAAGGGGAGATACAATGTCTGTTTGTGAATAGATGTATGACATCTGATTAACACTTCTACCGAAGATACGAACCAGAGAATATGGGGCTCAGATGAAAAGCAATAAAGCTTTAAGAGTCCATTTATACACCCATGCAATAAGTGTCTTTAAATACCTACTATACACCAAAGGCTGTACTAGATACTTACAATTCAATAAAGAAACAGGACAAAAGTTCTTTTCTTTATAAAAATTAACTGTCTAGTAGAATGAGACTGGGTTCTTGCATACACTTTTGTAAATTTGTTGCTGCTGTTGTTTTGTTTTGGTGTGGTTTGTTGCTGTTATTGGCTTTGGTTTTGTTTTTTTGTTTTGGGGGGTTTTGGTTCTTTATTTTTGGTTTTGGGGGTTTTTTGAGACAGGGTTTCTCTGTGTAGCCGTGGCTGTCCTGGAACTCGTGTTGTAGACCAGGTTGGCCTCAAACTCAAAGATCCACCTGCCTCTGTCTTCCAAGTGCTGGGATTAAAGGTACTGCCACTACTGCCTGGCTACATTTGTAAATCTTAAAGAGCAAAAATAATGGAACAATTATAATGTAAATTGAGGAAAGAACAGCCAAAGTGAAAGGAGAGGAAGGAGCAGAGGTGTCACTGAACTTGATTCTACTGAGACTGAGTTAGAGGCTACTCCAGAACATACATAGATTCCAGATAGGTAAAATGTCATGACTCTATATGATTCTTATTAACCCTGTTAATACTTTGAATTGTATCTGCCTTTTCCCTTTTCCAGACAGCCCAGTCCTGACTTCTGTGAATTCTTGAAGTATGCCCCAGGGATTTGCAGCTCTATGTTAATGCAATACATAAAATAGAGTCACCTTGACTTTACATTTATCTGGCTTATGTAAGCTCTAACCTTTTGCTGCAGTGCGACAGAAATGCCAGACCCATTTTGTCTAGGCATGTAAACAAACACTCGAGGAAATAATATGTCAGGGGACCTGGTGACTGTGAGAGCATGACAACCTGCAGGGGGTGGAGAATCAAGCTTCTGCTCTGAACCTCTGTATAGAGGGAAATACCATACTCAGACTCCAGTCGGCTTCCCAATAGAAGCCATCATTGAAGTAAAAGCTTTCAAAAAATCCCCAGAACTTTTCCTTCTGAGGAACAATCCGCTGCCAAAAAAGAAAACAACAACAAACCCTATCCAGAAAAGGGATCTGATGAGTCTGTGATGAGTTTGCAGTCCCACCAAGTCCCTCAGTCAGGACAAACTCGGCTGTCTTTCTTCTTTTCTAACACAGAAAGAAAAGTTACGCACAAGTGCTGGGTAGTTTCGCTCCCTATGGTTTTCTGTTAACATAGGGCAAGGTTTCTCAGCCTCGTTTGTATAGGCTCGGTAATTCTTTGCTGCAGGGCTCCCTTGTGTGTTATATTTAGGGACATCCATGGACTCTACCCACTACATGCCAACAAATGTCACAGTATATGTAGTCATTAGCAATATCTCCTGGGCAAAACAGTAATCAAATAAAGTTGAGAAATACTGATCTACAATCAAGGGTGTTTAGAAATCCTGGACATTATTCTCCAGGGAGTCATGTACATAATACTTTCACATTTGCTGAATCAAGGCACTCTAAAGGAAGATACAGGCTAGAGTTATAGCTCAAATTCTAGAGTGCTTGTCTATCATGAACAAGACCCTGAACATGATTCCTCACTAATAATAATAATAATAGACAATATTTGAAGGTACATATAAATAGAGTACTTAGTTCCCTCTTACCTATATTAAATCTTTGGCTGCCTCACTTGGTGTAACTATGTTATCAGAATAATATTTTAATCTCTAAAAATGAATTACTAAGAGCCAACAATTAGAGAACTTGGAAGCAAGTCACGGCAGTGGCTCTGAACAGGTATGTGACACAGATCCTCCTCTTTCCATGAAGCTTATTATTCATGAGTTAGTTCCTATGCCCAGAAGCCTTTTGCCCTCTATCAGTTCTATTAGTTTTGTGTGGATGTTCAATCTCAGTGGCAGAAAACAAGAGAAACTCATCCTCTCACAGGTTTGAAGGTGAGAAACTTGAAATTAGTTCCACCGGGATATAATAAAGGCCATGCTGCCATCAGAGGCTCTGAGTTAAACTCTGTCCCTAGCCTCTTCCAGCCTCCTGTTAACAACTGACACATTCCTTTGCCTTCTGACCACATTTGCCTTCTCTGCCTCCACAGTCACATTCCCCGCTCTGTTTATGATTGAATCTCCTCTGCCATTCTTTTCGTTTTGCCATATCCCCTAACAGTCACAGATTCCAGAGGCATGGATACTTTAGGAGTGTTAGTATCAACCCATCATACTGCTGATTTAGATTTTATAAATAAAATTTTATGTATACTTTATAGATAAGGAAACAGAGGCTTGACAAAGTTAAAAGGCTCTAAGAATTCCCCTCACAAACTACCTTTCAGAGCCTCCCCACTTGCCAGTCACTGTTTGGCAAACTCACCTTGAGACTTTCCCGCCTTGAGGTTCTGTGCTCATGCATCATATGTTTATGATTGCTCAAAACTCTACGGACAAAACAGTAGACACGATGCTCAGCTGTCAAGCATGTTTTTACTCCATGTTAGTCTGGAAGGTTATTCGGTTTTTGAGAATATAATATAATTATATCATTTACCCGTTTCTTTCCTTCCTCTAAAGTGTCCCATATACTCCTCCTTGCTTTCTTTCAAACTCATAGCACCTTTTTATTTGGTCGTCGTCATCTTCATCATTATGGTTGCTGTGCGTGTTTCTAAATACATAACTGCAACCTGCTCAGTCTGTATGTTATTTGTATGTATATGTTTCACTGGCCTGATTGTTCAATGTTAGATTACCAGTTGGTGTTTTCTTCCATGAGGTAGACTATTTCTTCTGTTCCTAGCATTCCTTAGTTGTCTACTCATGCTACCTGTCTCTCAAGTTCATACACACACACACACACACACACACACACATGAACAGGCGTGTGCACAACCCCACAACATTTCTATAATAATCACCTCCATGGAATCAAGAATCCAGAACTTCAGACTCCCCGTTTTCGATTAACCATGGCCCAGGAGGATATAAACCTATTCCCCTCTCTTCTAAAATAATAGGGCACTGTGAAATTTTAAGCATGTGGAATGGGAAGATAGACTTTTTAAGCTTTGAAGGTTCTAGAAAGCATTATATCATACCTAGAGGATTAAAGATGAGAAACCATACATAGTTGCACAAAGTATTGGAATAGCACCAGGGAAATGAAAAGAGACTTATTATAGCACAAGAAGAAAGCAAACTATTGCCTTTTAATATTCATCGAGTCTATGGCAGCATGCTGTTTCACACACTCATCAGCATTTTACATTGGCAATAAAGAGTAGGCATATGCCATGTATAATTTTACAAACCTCTTTTACAAAATAGTCTCTGGATTGGCTCCTCATGACATCTCTAAATGAAGGGCAGCTATTCTCATTATTCTATTTCACAGGTGAGAAAACAAAAATTTTAGAAATTAATTTTCTCTAGGCACAATAAACTTCATACTTTCTTTGAAATCATTGTCTCTTCCAAATAGTGTATCCCATTTAAGAATGGCATAGAGACATGCCTCATAAAATTATAGGCCATGCCTACTGACATGTCAGCATTACATGTCCCCTTTATTTGACACCACAAATGTCCCTTTATTTGTTCAGTTATATTGTTCAACCCTCACTCACTTTTCATGTAATTCAGATACACGAACAAAAGGTGGCAGTAAGTCCCTGGGGTAAGCGGCTTGAATGCTCTACCTTAAATTGCTAGGTTTGCCTTATATTATGACTAAAATTTAGATTTACAGGACTTTATGATGTCAAAATTTATACTTTGCTAGTCCATTTTATTTTAAGTAATATTTTCAGCTATGCTTAAAAGTCATGGACATAAAATTATATTATGAGAATAAAAATACGTAACGTAGTATGTTTCAAAAAAATCTTCTATTAACTACAATTTCACCAAAGCTTGGTCTTATCCTCAGGCTATAAGGTCAGAACTACTTCATTCTAAGTGTTTTGGGGCAAATCTCTTCCTGTGAAGTACATGACCGTAAGATTTCTGTTTAACTTAACAACAAAAGAACCAAGGGCTTTATTCTCAAGAGGGAAAAAAGGTTTTATCTTTTTTTTCCTTTCCTGGTTTCTCTCAAAGCTTTCAGGTAAAGTACTTCAGAAGAACATGAGGTTGTATCTCCTTTGCAGTTTCCGAATTCCAGCGTTTCTGCTTCTCCTCAGCAGAGAATGTATCAAATGGCAACATTTTATTACTGTAAGCGGAGGCATGCATATTTTTTATTCTAAGACCTAAAATGATATCACAGTCCCTCCTCCTTTCAGGGATCTGCAAAAGTAGCTCCCTTGTCAGTGCATCATAAACTGTCTATGTTGTGGAGTTTTCTAGAAAAATCCTTAACGACCTGCAACTTTCAGAGAGCCTTTCCCACACGGATATGCTTGTTTTGTCCAAGTTAATGGTTATAAACTTAAACACACACCATAATATCAAATCAAAGAAACCGATTCATGTATATATGCATATATATTATACATGTGTTTGTGTACTTTTATAGAATGATATGTAATTGCTGAATAAGAGATCAACTGGTACATTATAGAAAACACAGTCCATGTTCTCAATGGAAAAGTTGTTACTTTCTTGGCTTGGCACCGTGCTAGAGAACATGAACACTCAGAAGACATAGAAGCTGAAGAAATGTAAGCCACAGCTCCTGCCTCAAGAGATTTGCAAGGCAATTGAGATGAGATTCCTAAAGGAAGCAGTCTTATATCATTGTAATATCTACATCAGCACATATTCAAAAGAATGTGTAGAAATGGCATGAAGCATGGTGAATTGTAGTACAAAGTTTCTTGGGAGAGAAATAAAAGGTTAGGTACATAATGCATAACCATATACCAAAGAGAAGAATTAGCTCACGAAGTTAGAGAGGGGAGATTATAGCCCAAATGCAGACATGCCTAGGAAAAGCAGAAATCGGGGTGGAGAAACATAATCAAGTTATAAAGTATCTAAAGTTAAGGAATGATGATCAATTTATTTTTAATGATTTATTTATTTTTATTTTTTGTGCATTAGTGTTTTGCCTGCATGTATATCTGTGTGAAGGTGTCAGATTCCCTGGAGGCAGAGTGACAGGCAGTTGTGAGCTGCCATGGGGGTGCTGGGAATTGAAGCCAGGTCCTCTGAGAGAGCAGCCAGTGCTCTTAACCACTGAGCATATCTCCAGCTCTGATTATCAATTTCTCAACATTACCATCTGCTTCTGTAGTATGAAGGACCGGCAGGCTGCTTCCCACCACCTAACTAGCTTACCCTGAAATAACCACACAGAAATTGTATTAATTTAAACACTGCCTGGCCCATTTGCTCTAGCCTCTTATTCGCTAACTTTCACACCTTGATTAACCCATTTCTATTAATGTGTATCGCCACTTGACTGTGGCTTACTGGCATGAGTCTAACTGGCGTCCGTCTAGAGTAGGAGAATCATGGCATCTGCCACATTGCCTTCTTCCCAGCATTCTGTTCTGTCTACTCTGCCCACCTAAAGGCTGCCCTATCAAAAGGCCAAGGCAGTTTTCTTTATTCAACCAATGAAAGCAACACATAGAAAGAGGATCCTCCTACACCATGCTTCTTTATTGTGACTGCATTCTATTTTTTAAAGATTTATTTATTTATTATGTATACAACATTTCTTCCATGTATGTTTACATGCCAGAAGAGGGCACCAGATCCCATCATAGACGGCTGTGAGCCACCATGTGGCTGTGGGGAATTGAACTCAGGACCTCTGGAAGAGCAGTCAGTGCTCCCAACCTCTGAGCCATTTCTCCAGCCCCTGTGACTGCATTCTAAAAGTTAAGAATATAAATGTTTCCAGAGAAGGTCTGTAGTCCCAACTAGTGACAGAAGAGAAAGTAGATGTGACAAAATGAAGATGGCCTGTCGATGAGATGAAAAACAGAGAGAGAAACCTTGGCCCTGAGATGGTAATCCACAAAGCAAGAGAACAGGTCATTAGTGTTACTAGAAGTCTAAACATATTGAAGAAAGGTGGAGTGCTGTATTTGATATGGTGAAACTTGAAGATTAATGGTACATACATCCTTAAGAGGCAGTTAATGATACAATCCAAGATAGAGGAAGAGAGTTTAAAGAAAGAGCATCCTTTGCTTTTAGATTAACAGAGAATGGCCCATTAAAAACATCAAGGTCCTTCTATGTCTAATATGACACCTTCTATTTTTCTCTCATATGTTCAGCTCCATTCATCTTCCCTTCCAAGCGATCCTATATTTAGTGGTTGTCATATGGCTTAAGATACTTGACCACAACACTGTCATTTCCTGGATAGCAGGAAGAAGACTTATACTAAAGTCCTTGCAGAAGAGAATTTTCAAATAAGATATGCTCTAGTCATATCTGCAAAGAGCATCTGTCAGCTTCCTTGTAGGCTACACATAGGGAACTGGCTTCTAATCCTTAACACTCTGACTCTCTCATGCTGCTTCTCCTGAGTGGAATGAAACATGAAAATTAAGGCCAGTTGATTTGATGAACATTTGAGTCATCATTGTTCTACTGTCCATAAAGTAAATGAAAAAAATTTCAAATTGACCAGCTTACCTAAGACTGTTATGAACAAGGTAGGCAAGGCTATAAAATGCCTTTCAGCAAGTAAAAGGAACCACATACATAAAATATGTTGGTGTCTTTCCAGCTATGGAGCAAGGGGCTATATAATCCACGGGGAAAAATAGATCAGAGTCTTCCGTCATTTTCAAGGCACTGGTCCAGAAATTAGCAAACAAAACCTCAGCAAGATATCTTAAATCCTCTTTACCAGCTGAGTTAGTCGGTTGTACATAAAAAAATTTAAAGAGACAGGAATTCAGTTACTAAGGAGATTATGTCTGCTTCTTAGTCTAGTGATTGTTAATAGATTATGAGGGTCTCCCTTTTCACTTTCTGAGATTTCAGTTCCCTATGGTCAGTGGTGGCCCAAAACTGTTATGTGAAAATTCTAGATATACACCATTCACAACTTTTAAATTGTTCGCTATCCTGAGTAGTATGATGAAATCTTGCACCACCTCATTTTTTTCCCAACTGATAAATGACTTATCCATTTGTCCAATGTATCCACACTGTATGTACTGCCCATCTGATAGTCACCTAATATCTTCTCTGTTATCAGACTTATTCTTACAGAAGCACAACAATTGTGATCAAGTCACCTTTGTTTTACTTAATAGCAGCCTCAAAGTGCAAGAATGGTAACATTAACTATTTAGATATACCACAGAGTAGCCATAGAGTGCCTCTCAAAAGTGAAAGATAAAAGTACAATAAGATATTTTGAGAGAGACTATAATCACATAACTAATTTACAGTATATTGTCATTATTTTGTTTTAGTATTATTGTTAAGCCCTTGTTAGTTATATTATTACATTCAACCTAATCATAACTATTCATGTATAGAAAAAGTATAAATATAGAATTTAGTACTATCTATAATGAGGCATCACTGTCTAGTATAGGAACATACTTTCCACAGATAGTGAAGGACTGGAATATAGTGGTTTGAACAGTGTAGATTGGAGAGTCTGCCTACCAGGATTCAAATCTCAGATATGTCAACTTGGAGTTGCATAACCCATAAGCAACTTATTTCAGCTCTCTAAGCCTCTGTGGTCTCTGTAAGCTGGAGAAAATAGCACGATATTAGCTCACAAAGAGGATTGCATGAATCAATGTATTTAAAACACATAACATAGTATCTGACACACAGTAAGTATTCAAAGGATACTTAACATGGTTTGAGTTTCTTCCAAGGTGCATGGCTCTTTGACATCAGTTCCATAGGTATTAGCAAGAAACAAACTATAATGCTAATGCTTAGAATTATTAATAATTTTATACACTTCCGTGCTTATACATAATGTAGCAGACTCAGTTAAACCTACACCTCTTCACCCTTACCACATCAGTGCATGAAACCCCAAATTTCTACCGTAAATATTGTTATTTCTTTTTGTCTGTATATATCTTTTTTATTACTTTATAAATAATACCATTCAAAATTTCCACCTCCTCCCCTCCTCCAATTTCCCTCCTACTCCTCCACTCACCCTTCCTCTCTCCCCCTCCAGTCCTAAGAGAGGGCAGGGTACTCTGCCCTGTGGGAAGTCCAAGGCCTTCCCCACTCCATCCAGGCCTAGGAAGGTATACATCCAAATAGAATAGGATCCCAAAAAGCCAGTACACGCAGTAGAGACAAATCCCAGTGCCATTATCATTGGCTTCTCAGTCTGCCGCAATTGTCAGCCACATTCAGAGGGTCCAGTTTCATCCCATGCTCGCTCAGTCCCAGCCCAGCTGGATTTGGTGAGCTCCCATTTGCTCAGGCACATTGTCTCAGTGGGTGGACCAACCCCTCCGTGGTCCTGGCTTCCTTGCTCATATTGTTCCTCCTTCTGCTCTTCAACTGGACCTTGGGAGCTAAGTCCAGTGCTCTGATGAGGGTCTCTGTCTGTATCTCCATCCGTCACCGGATGAAGGTTCTATGGTAATATTCAAGATAGTCATCAGTCTGACTATCGGACAAGGCCAGTTCAGGCACCCTCTCCTCCACTGTCCATGGTCCTAGCTGGGGTCATCCCTGTGGACTCCGGGGAACCCCTCCAGAACTAAGCCTCTTGCCAACCTCAAAATGGATCCCTCAATTAAGATATCTCCTTCCCTGTTCCCATATCCGTCCTTCCTCCATCTCAACAATCCCACTCCTCCAAGCTCTCCCCAACCCTCCCCTTTTCCCCTCTTTCTCTCACATTAGAGACTTAACAGCACACTTGTCATTTCTTTTGCTGACTTTCTCTGGATTCCAGAGCCCACTTTTTCAATCCCTGGTGGTGCAATGAGCATACAAAGAAAGTAATAGCATTCCAACGAAGACTACTAATTGTGCAGATGTATTTAAACTCCAGCCATTCTCTATGGTAGCTAGTTCAATTATACTCTCACTATGACATGCCTACTTTTTTATTTTATTTTATATTTCATGACCCCATCTGGCACCAGTATTTTCTTCAACTCACAAAGAAACTACCTAACAATTTCTGTGATTGTCTCAGGATCAGTTTCTCAGTGAATCAAAAACTAAACTCTTCTCACAAACCTATGAAAAAACGAAGAGCAAGCATCATACATTCTGCCACAAAGAAACTGAATTGCGTATCATATGAATAAAGAAAGAGCTAGACATAGAAGTCACATCTCCTGGGTTCCTGTATTTGTTGTTGTTAACGAGTGTATGTCATACATTTTCCCAGGAATATGCCAACTAATAATGCCAGGAATCCCAATATCTCCTTCCTCATTGTTGTCAATTGATTTCCTAAAAGTCTTTTCTGGACCAGGCAAGGCAGGGTCACACTCTCACTGACACATATCATTAGACTTCTCCATGTGTTTCATGCATATTTATGACTTTGTTCTTTAAATATCTGATCCTAACTCGCCATCTACCTAATGAACACTGAGTTGTCTGCCAGAATCTGTGAATGGATTGTTGTGGTTCATCGGGACTCTAACATAGAAATTCTGAATGAGTGGCAACTGATCTTTTAAAGTAATGCTTAGAGCACTGATTGCATTAAACACAATGTAAGGTTCCTTTGATAATTTTTTAGACAATTGAATATCCAAACAACCTTAGGTCTTGTGTGTACCATCAGTTCTCATTACATAAGAAGATGTATGTAACAACTGAATGATGAAAGTTATCTGATTAATAATAATGGGCAATAATATTTTTTAATATGAGACACCATCATTTCAGGACTTCATATTCTGTATCTCTCACCTAAAAGGGAAGTCTTGGATACCATAACCGAAAGGCTGCTTATACTGAGCATTTGCTGAATGTAGATTACAAGAAGGTTATGTCCATTGGGTTCTCTCATTTTAAGAGAGTCCTTAATTAGTGGCCATCTGGCCTCCTAAGAAAGACTGTAATTAAAGTAGCCATGAAGCAGCAGTGAACACACGAACAGTGAAATCTTGCCTAGCTGTGCCTTAGCTCTGGGATGCCCAGTACTCAAGTGAATGCCAAGGGCACATCGGGCTATTTTTATTTTTTCATCAAAATGATTTGGATCCAGAAGATGTGATTAAATAAATCACTGACTAAATGATGTGGCAGACACAAACCTTACTAATATCTGAATACCCTTAGCAAATCTGATGCAGTACAGATCTTCCACTTCCATTGTCCCTGTTTGTTCCACCTGATTTTTTTGTCTCTGTGTGATAGTAATAGGAGTTTTTCGTCACTTTGGGCTAGGTGAAGGAACTGAAAAAGACCCATGGCTTTGTCAAATGTGTGCATACATGTCTTTGTCCCAAATCATCTAAGAATAAGTTACAATCAGTTACTAAAGAGAAGCATCAACGGAATGATCTTGACCCAAGCTCCCAAATAGTATCTGCTGTGTTTGAAATGATCTCTGATGCAATATTCACATACAGGGTTGTGAACAAAACAGTATTTTTTCTAGTATTGTTAAAAATAATAGAAAGAAGAGAGGCTCTGTGTTTCCTACACCTTGCTATCTATAATGCCTGTAGGTAAACACCTCTAGCAGTTCCTCTTGTTCACAGAGAATGAAATCAGAAATGGATTATTGAAAAGGGCACAACCCACTTACGTGTTTAAACTATAGCATTTAGCTATAGCTATCATGTATTTCTTGGAAAGAGGTCAAATTATGAGAATCACTTAAGAAGAAAAGAGCAACACTTTCCACTTGCTATGCAGTTTTTAATCATTTTAAAAAATCCACTCTCTAGCTTTAAAACATATTTTCTAAACTTTATCAAAAATTGAGATGATAATATAATTTTATCATTTCCTCCTTCCTTTCCTCCTTTAACCCCCCTCCCATATATGTATTGACTAACTCTAGGCCTTACAGTAATCTGAGTTTACTATAAAAAAAGAACCTTTACCCAACTCTTAGTTTACAAAGTCAAAAGCCTTACAGACATGCAACATAGCTAAGGATCCAGAGCTAAGCAAAACAGTCACCAACCCTACACACTTAAATTTGTAGGATTTCTTCAAAGTGAGGCCCTAGTGGGCCTGGCTCAGAATTGACACTTACATCTTGTGCATAATCCTAATTGATTGTTTAGGTTTTTTTGAAAGTTCACCAAGAGATTACTGAACAAGGATAACTAATGGGCGCACTAAGGTGAATGTGGGAAAGCCCACAAGGCCATACATTACAAGAAGAACTAGAGGACTGAGGAATGCTGGGTTGTGGGAAAAGTAATCTTCCTCAGGGAAGAGCACACCAATTGGTTATCTAGTACCAAATGGTCAGTCCTGAAAACATACATATAATTTAAATTAGACAGACAGAGCAGATTAAAGTTAGGAATATATATGTATATACATATACGCATGTAACAACAAGGAAAAAAGAAGCCATGAATTTGAAATCAACCAAAGAGGAGTAAATTGGTGTGGGGGGGGGGGTTAAAGGAAGAAAGGAATGAGGAAATGATAAAATTATATTATTGTCTCAATTTTTTATAAAGTTTAGAAAATAGGTTTTAAAGTTAGAGAGTGGATTTTTTTAATGATTGAAAACTACATAGCAAGTGGAGAGAATAAAAGCTGACAAAATAATTCTGCAAGTTGGGGATATCTAGTTGTGTAGTGAACATTCTTATAACCTGTAATGGGTCCTGAGGGGATCACTGGATAAAGCACACTGAGAAGCTGAAAATCATAGCATGGACCCTGAGTCATCAAGAGAAGATGAAGTGATAGTCCATATATTCTGCCTAAGGAGGCAAGGAAGTGTGCAGTATATGTTAGAAAGTCTCCTAACCTGAGTGGTTAAATGAAAAAATTGTAGCATACAAAGAAGCAAATTTAAACTCCAGAAATTTCTACTCCCTAGAAATATTCCTTTTTCAGAGCTCCATCTGTTGCTGAGGTTTCTGTCCCCATCAGTTTGACCTTCTCCTTTACAGTCTTGGTCACCTCCTAGTAAGAGAAGATGAATTTCTGTCTGAAACTCCTTTTTACAGTGGAAAAAAATACAAGCATGGCTTTTCCAAGTTTTTCTGCGCTTGGAAGACAGGGGGATTTTTACAAATTTAGTATTCATTGTGAATCACAGAGTAGTCCTACTCATATTGGCCATGAATTTCCAATACAAAATCTAGTACAAATTAAGATAACCTGGAAGTGAGTGATAAGAGCCAATAGTACAGCGTTGCAGAGAAACATCGATCCAATTAGATTATGAGATAATTAGCATGATTTCTTCCTTATATCCTCAGCACTTAGTTTCCACTTCACATGCAGGAACTGGCAGGTCGATAACCTACATTTTCTGAAAATGTCAAAGAAACAGATTGTGGTTGTGAGAAGGGGTAAGCATAGTGGGCCTAGAGTAGAAGGAAACAGAATCAGGATGAAGGGGAAGTCTCATGCCTCTTTTCAGAGCTACTAGAGGGCTAAGCCATATCTCTAAGGGATGGACACACTTCAAGACAGGTTAGTGGGAGGTGATAAGGCTAAACTGACAAAACGACATTGTCACAATTTTCCCAGTAACTAAATAATAAGATTTCAGGGGAAGTCAGTAGTATGAATAAGACAGAAAAATCTAATAAATGTGCCTTCAGTGGTAAGAAATTAGAGAACAGATCTTTAACTGGATCGCAGCCTTTAGTGTTAAGAGCGAAAGCTCAGGAAGGGAGATGTGCTGTGTAAACTGCTAAGAAGAATAGATAGAAAGAAGACTTGTCAGGAAAAATGAGGCTACTAGGAGAATTACCTAGGATGGTGGTAGAATAACGAACTCTTACAAGTAATCATAAAAAGGGAGAAAGACAGAGGTACCAAGGCAAAAGAACCCAAAGAATAAACAAATGCTTTAGCAAAATTTATCTGTGGATACATTTTGAAGAAAGATTATAACTGGTCACCGGAAACACTGTATGATTTACTTCTCATTGCATTCATCGCTAGGAAAATCTCGCCAGTGCTCTACACCACTCAAGTGTCATGGTGATCGCGTAAACCTTAGAATTCTGAAATGAGCAAGATTGCCCTTTTAAGGGTTTCTGTGGGGATAAGGCTTGTCCTAGAAAGGATTTATAGCATTCATCAGCCAAGTCTTTCAGAATTAGTTCTGGATTCAGTGGCCCAGAAAAAAACTTGAGTGTCAAGATTGACATCAGTAGGATGGCAGCACAGAGAGTACCAAACTCCCATTCTTTCACAGACGCATTGGAAAATAAGCAGGAACTGTCAGAACAAACTCTTGTCAGAAATCTGGAAAATGGTCAAAGATTTATAGAAACCCAGCAAGTAATAAACCAAGAAAAATGAAACTTCCACATAGTTGAAAGGTCTTGGAAGTTTTAACTCCACTCTGACCTCACCTGTTTCCCAATTTGGCAATGGTCTTGAAGGTGACAGCCTATGTTCCCTGTGTTAGACATTGGGGCTCCTGATTTCAGAGAAAGTGGAGTACATTGCACCAAATAATTGTGTGGGTCTGTCTAAAGCTGTCTTGGGGCTTCCTGGAGGATGGATGCCAAGTACTCAACTCCATTTCACCTAACTCAGAAATCTCTCAGCATATAACAGTGGCAAGCATTGCTCAAGAACAGTGTAAGGTGGATGACAAACTTATATCCATCTTGGGCAAAATATCATGGTTGGTGAAAAGAATATACGACCTAAAGTCTACAGAGACACTCTAGAGAAATATTTTTGGTAAAGGAGAACAATCAAAATCACTCATGTTTACTGGACAATGCTGAAAGTCATGCATATGTTCCAGGTAGGGCATATGTTCAGAAAAGACCTATGAAGACCTTAAGCACATACTGATGGCTCATCTCTTGGCCTCATATAAGCAATAATTGAAGACTAAAGCAAAAGTATAAATAGCCTAACTGTTAACAAAGTGTACCAGAACTGAACCTATTGAATATGTGAGAATAATTTAAGGAAATCTCTGTCAAAATACTTGCTGATCACAATTTAAAGGAACAGAGACTTCAGTAACCAAACACAACAAGGACTGCAATCTGGAAAAACAGTTGGGATGTGTTGTTAAATAAGTATACAAAGAAAGTCTTCCCTCATCTAAAACAGCAAATCTTAGAAGGACGAAAGTATAACCCTCAAAACATAACATTAAAACATTAACATATATTTCAATAATAATTAACAAGGCATAGGAAAGAATAGGAAAGTATGGCCTACTTTGGGGAGGAACAGGAACTGCTTCCTAATAAAGTTCATTGTTAAAATGAAATTTACAGCTACAGCTACACATTGAAAAAAGGAAAAGATTTAGCAGAGAATTATGGCACATGCCTATAATCCTAGGACTTGGAAGACAGAGGTAGGCAGATCTCTGGAAGTTTGAGGTCAGCCTAGTCTACACAGTGAGTTCTAGGACAGCCAGGACTGTTACACAGAGAAACCCTGTCTCAAAAAAAATTAGGAGTATCTTTCTTTTATGAAATTATGGTAGTGATAGGATATAGTAGTATCTTCAGAGGGTTTTTAAAATTTAAAAATATTCTCCACTAAATAAAAAACTGTTTAAAAACATATTTATATTCCTAAAGAAAGGGGAGAGAGAGAAGAGAATGTTTCAATCAACATTGCAAGTTTTAATTTTAAAGAACTAGATAGAAGAGCAAAGAAAACTTAAAACAGAAAAAAGAAAATGTTTAAGCAAGGATAATCAAAACTGAGTATGAAAATAACGAAATCATTGAAAATAAGAACGGACTCTGACAATATCAGCAATATTGACAAGCTCATAGATAGACAGATAAATAAAAGAAGAAGCAAATAACTAAATATGATAGAATTATTTTCCTCCATCTTACAGAAGATTCAAAGAATAAGAGAATATCACAGGATTGTGGAGATGGCTCGCCAGTATGATCACCTGAGTTCACATACCCAGCACTCACATAAAAGCCAGTGGCGTGGTGGCAACCCATAATTCCAGCACTCAGGAAGCAGAGACAGGGGATACCCAAAGCATACTGGGTAGTTAAAGTAGTCAAATTGGGAATTTCCAGGTTGAACAAGAAACTTTATCTTAGTAAAGAAAGTGGAGACTGATCAAAAGAAGATACCCATCATGTGTGCACACATGTACACACCCACAGACATGCACTTCCACATGTATAAAAACATGCATACACACATAATAAAGAGATGTAAAAAGAGACAATACTGTAAACAATTGTGTGACAACATATTAGACAACATAATTGTAATGAGGAAATTACTATATACATAAAAATTTTTAGAATTACTTTGAAAATCAATAAAAGTTGTAAACTACAAAGAGATGACATCAATGATGTAAATAAAATAAATTTGAAAATAATTCTCAACAAAGAGAGTTTTATAGTGTTGTGGCTTCACTGTGAATCCTATAGTCAGAGCATAATTGAAATTAGGGTTTTCTTTTCAAATTGTTTTAAAATGTAGAGGATGAATTGAATACTGGTAAGCTCATTGAATTAAGTTAGCATAACCTCACTACCCAAAACAGATATAGTATGAGAAAACTATAAACCCTGCACCTTATTAGAATGCATACAAAAATCTTTAGCAACAACATACTAGTAAATTAAATCAACACTATATAAAATAATTTTAAGCCATGACAAGGTAATATTTACCCTAGCAGTATGAGTAAATTCAGAATAAGAAAATTCATCAATATAATACATCATACTAAGAAAAGAAAAAGAGCCAGGTCGTGGTGGTCCAAACTTTCAATCCCAGTACTCAGAAGGCTGAGGCTGGCAGATATCTGAGTTTGAGACCAGCCTGGTCTATGCAATGAGTTCCAGGACAGTAAAGATATGTATAAAAATCATATCCCCCCCATCTAAATTTACAACCAAGATGGTGAAAAACAGAATGTCCTTTTCTTGGAAGCCTTCCAATTCTCACTTTTAATTAATAAATCTACATCGTTTGCTCTAGAAGAAAGAAGAAAGAGAGAGAGAGAGAGAGAGAGAGAGAGAGAGAGAGAGAGAGGAGAAAAATGGATGAAAACATTTGTGTATCACATAAAGATTTGGAATCTAGCCGGGTGGTGGTTGAGCATACCTTTAATCCTAGCACTCAGGAGGCAGGCAAATCTATATGAGTTCGAAGCCAGCCTGGTCTACAAGAGATAGTTCCAGGACAGGCTTCAAAACTACATAGAAACCCTGTTTTGAAAACCTAAACAACAACAACAAATATTGGAATCCATTATATTTAAAGGAAAAAAACTATTGCTGCATATAGGGAACCAGGTCTGCCTGGGCTACAAAGTGTAAAACCACCTCTCAAAAATAAAATAAAATAATAAATGTCTTGCAATTGAATAAAAACAAGTAAATCCTAATTTGAAATGGGCATAGAACTTCTCCACAGAAGATATATAAATTCCATATTCACTTTTCCACAGAAGATATATAAATGCCCTACAAGCATATGAAAAGATGTTTAACATCATTAGTCATTAGGAAATGAAAATTCAAACTAAAGTGAGAGTGTTCACACCTAATAGATGGTCTTTTAATTTAAAAACAGACAATAATAACATTAGGGATTTTATGGAGAAATTGAAATTCTTGTTCATTGTTGGTAGATATATAAAATTATCTAGAACAGGTCTGTATACACATGCACACACACACACACACACACACACACACAGAGAGAGAGAGAGAGAGAGAGAGAGAGAGAGAGAGAGAGAGAGAGAGAGAGAAATTGCAATTTATGCTTTTTTATTTTTACCTTATGATGATCTGACCATGCTACAGATACAGTAAAAGCCACACTTCTAATTTTGCACTTTCTATTGCTATGAAGAGACATGATGACCACAGTTATTCTTATAAAGGAAAACAATTAGGGCTTGCTTACAGTTTCAGAGGCTTAGTTCATTATCATCTTGGTGGGGAGCATGGCCATAGGCCTGGGCCTGGTATGGGCTTTTGAAACCTCAAAGCCAACTTCCACAACAACACACTTCTTCCAACAAGGCCACACCTACTCCAAAGAGGTCATATCTTCTAATCCTTCTAATCCTTTCAAAGAGTTCCTCTCCCTGGTGACTAAGCATTCAAACATATGAGCCTATGAGGGCCATTCTCTTTCAAACACCACAGAGTGTGGCAGGATACTCTTTCCAAGTGCTAACCAGCAACAAGCCAGAGTGCTTACTAAGCCATACAATCACAAGGGAAACAACCCACATTGGGATATACTATGTAGTTAAGCTATGTTGTTTAGAACATTATTTATATGGAATGCATTTTCAACTTAATTTTCATTCTATAATGAAACAAAGCATACTATAATTATGTACAGACTTCTTGTTTATTGAAATTTTTTTCAAACAATGTAATCTGATCAAGCTTTTCCCCCAGAAACTCCCATATCCCTATCTGCCCAACTCCATGTCTTTTTCTCTCTTTCTTTAGAAAACAACCAGGAAAAAGCATACAAGGAAAAAATCATAAGAATTTGATTTTTTTAAATACATGCAGTAATTTATGTATTTTATCTAATTTTGTAATGTATTGATAGATATGTTGGCACTTGGTTGCTGTAAGTTTATTTTATTGTTTACTTCTTTGAAATTATTTTATACCTAGACTGTTTTACTAAACTTTACCAAAAATCAAATACACAACTTTGAATATTATAAAATACATTACCTTCTGATTTGAAAAGACAATATTATTTTACAGTAAAAACACCATTTTTCGGTGTTTTTCACATTTATTATGGTAAATCTCCTCATAAATTTGGGAATATCTATACAATGGGATGGAATACATGATATAACTTAGCTGAGCCTGAAAGCATTAATATTGGGCTAGGTGAATAAAAATAGACATGAGAAATCATAAGTTATATGTTTCCATTCATACGAAACATGCATGATATATAAATTATACACACAGAAGCAGAATATAGTTCAGTAATTGTTGGAATTTTGGAGTCAAGTGAGGGGAGAAGCGATGAAGAAAATGGGCACATCTGTAATAATGTTTGACCAACTATCTTGGCATCCCATCTAGTAGCCCTGTCAAGTAGACAAAGTTATTAATCACAGGAGTGAAGTCTTATCTCTTTCTCTGGGCAGACTGGAAGTGAAGAGTCATTAGTTCCCTCTTTCCGCACAAGCAGGATTCAGCATCAGTGGGTCTTATTTTTGCAATGATACAGATTAGATGAATCTTATATAACCAGATTCCTATAGAAGTGAATTTCAGAGACTTTGAAAAAAAGGAGATTAATAGTTAGAATGACCTTTACAGATTTTTCTTTTATTTTGATTGATAAAAGCACATTACCCACCCACCCATCCTACCCCACTCCTGTCATACATACACCTCTGAGGCTTTGGCTTGGTTTGGAAGTATGAAAAGGTATTAGCAAGAAAGCTATGAACTTCAACAAAACATGAAAAGTAGAAGTATAGATTAAAAACAGATTATAGAGGCTCCCTGGTTGTCAATTCAGTCTTTGTGAGCTCCTATGAGCCTAGGTAAGTTGATTCTGTGGGTTCTCTTGTGGTGCCCTTGACCCCTATGGCTCTTACAATCCTTTCTCCTCATCTTCCACAGTATTCCTTGAGCCCCACCTAATGTTTGACTGTGGGTCTCTGCATCTGCTCCCATCAGCTGTGAGAGTAAAGCTTTCTGATGACAATCAAACTGGGCATCAGTTTATGAGTATAGCAGAATATCATTAGGAATCATTTCATTGGCTTGATGTGCCGTATTTTGTTGATTTCCATAGGAGGCCTGCCCTTTGCTGAAGAGAAATGGAGGAAGAGTGGATTTGGGGGTATGCATAGCAGAGGTTGGGGGAAGGGATTAGTAAGAAAGGAGGAGGGGAACTGTAGTCAGTATGTATAATAATAATAGTAATAAGATTATATAAGCAGAAAATAGAAACATATCAAGGAGATAATACAAATATAGGGAGTTCTGGAAACTAGATACAGTAACATTTTTTGAAAGGAATTAGATACAATCATACATTGAAACTTAGTAGTTAAATAAAGAAACTCTAGAAGATAGAAGATGAAGAATCCCAAAGACAGCAGCATGTAGAGGTCCACATGAGGCCGTGGAGAGGAAACGACTCATAAATCAGACTTCTCCATCTCAGTGGGCCTTTTAGAGCTTTTCATAGTATTGTGAGACCTGCTTGCCAAGATCTGGCCAGTTTAGGACAAACATGACTTCAAGTTTCTCCATCAGTACCTTCGTCAGAAAATTCTGCCAAGGACTATGAGAAAATCACATGAGGCTGGAGGCTGAGAACAGATTTCACTAGCAGGTGGTGGAATTACAAAGAGAAAGGCCAAGAAGAAAGGAGACCAGAAAGAACACGAAAGCGCCTCAGTAGTGTTTGAAAGAAAAACTAAGCAGAACTTCCTCAGTGCCCAAGAACAGGTCTAACGGGAGTGTTTCACTCTGTTGGGATCAGAGCATAGAAACGCTGAACTGTACCAAAGCAGAAAATGGTCTTATCAGTAAACCCCATAGCAGTTACTCTTACCCAGGTAAAATGCTACTCACAGTGAATCCCTTGGTGATTAGCACATTTCTTTTCTTTTCTCGAATTCAAGCCAAGCTAGAAGTCTTACCTGCCTTGCTTTCTTTTTGTGGTTATAATTTCAGAAATGCTGTAAACTTCTGCCCCAGTTCTCACTGAGCCTAGTCATGATTTCATACTCCCACCTCATGACAATTACAGTACAATTCACCATTTGTGATGCTGATTGAAGGTACTTATTCATTCATTCAATGTGAGTATTTAGCTCATACTATGTACCAAGCATTGATTGTTCGGAGCAACAGAGATAAAGCAATGGGAATGTCATAAAAATTCCCCTATTTCATATAGCTTATGTTCTTGTGATCATTTGAATGTGCTGCTCTGAGGATCTGACAACCCAGATGTTTAACCTCTCCTGGCACACATGGCACTAGCAGTCTTTCACTTCAAACAGAAGTTCCTTTCTCTCTGTAGCAATCTCATCATGTTCCTTCTGTAGCATCTGTTGACAGTCAGAATATGTTATGGTGAATGTGAAATAACTCCCACAGTTATGGATCTCATTGCCTGGTTCCCATTCTCCATAAGAATGGCAAAAGGCTGGGATAAATAGGAGAGTAAATGTGACTTAGAGCATCCAGTTCTTAGAGCATTCAGTTCCACAGAAATGGTGGATCTTCAGCTACTCATTTGTTGGACTGAAATGTAGGCCTATCCCTGACCATCAGGCTCCTGAGCCTCTTGAAGCTTTTGAAGCAAAATACTTTTGGAACACTCATGCAAATCCTACAGATACCTGCTACTTACCCATTAAGTGCCACACAGTTGACACTTAGTGACAATTACTCATGTCACTCATTCTTCAGTTCCACTCTGTCAGGTATAAAGAAGAGATACTCTTAATTTTTATGTGCTATGGATAGAGTCTAGGGTCTTGTGTATTTTAAGAAATTGTTCTATCACTCGGCTCTATTCCAAGTTCCTATTTTTGTTTTTGTTTTGAGATGGGGTTTAGAATTAGCCCAAGCTGACCTGAAACAGTTCTCCTACCTCAGATTCCTTAGTGTTGTGGTTTGGGGCATGGACACCTAAATGTTATTACCCATCCTAAGCTTTGTTTTTTGAAGTAAGATGTGAAAATGACTTACCCAAGGTTGTGGACAAACTGTTCCAGTAACTTCATAAATCCTGTCCTCTAGTGTTATTTGCAGGTATCTTTTTCTGATCAGTCCCTCCAAGCACATGTGTTATACACTCCTACTATAACATACATAACAGCCATATTGAAACATCTTTTCTGTTCAGTGAATATTGTTCCCTTTGCATGGGAATACCAAGAGAAAAAGAGAGGAGATGGTGTTGGTAGTGAAATGATATTCGATAGAATAAGACAAAGAATCTAAATTTCTGTCCCGAGTTTGGAAGTGGGGAATCCAAGGTCTGAGAAGTTTTGTAAAAGACATCAATATAATGGGGGTGTCACAGTCTCAGACATTTGAATAAATTGTTAAGTTAATATTTCATGGCACAGCTTGGTGGTAAAGAGAATTCTTCCATTTTGACTTGACTCCTGGAGTAGATAGAAGCATCTTCCTTGACCATCTGGAGGCTTTTGTGGATTCCATTTCAGTTTGTTTGCTTTCTTCTTATTGTTTATTGTTTTTTTATTTTCTTTGTTTTGAGGGCTGATGCTATGGAGTAGGCTTACATTGCAAACATATAGAGTATCCTGCATCACCAAGACTATTCTAAGTTTTATTTAAGGGGTGGAATAGAAAAACTAACAAAGCAATATGAAAGTGGCTGGTGATTCTTTATGACTTAGTAGAATAGATTGTCTCTACCCTAGCTCCCATCAGATCTTTCTCCAAAGTTTCTGAAAATAAGAAATTAAACTGATTTTATGCCAATTACCTCTATTCTCCTGTGACCCTGTAGTAGAACTGGTAATGAGAAGGATAAAGATCTCGAAGGCCAGCAGTAAATGGAAGTTCTCGAGAAGCCTGAAGCATCAGGCAAGTAGATAAGCATCCCCCGGAAGAGTTGAAAATTGATTGCTATCGTGAATGGAAAAAGTCAGTTTCACTCAGGTTATTGATTATTTGGTCGTTGAAAAATTATCCTCAGTGCCTGAACCCGTGGAGCCATGAACAATGAAAACAGAAACATTTGCAATAAATAAATAAATAAATAAATAAATAAATAAATAAGCTGATATGACAGGGACACAAATGAGGTGTGAAAGGTAAAAAACACTGGAGGCAGCTGTGCCTTTAAATTTAATCGTGGACAAAGTCAAATGTGATTGTTGCCAGTCAGGCCCCAGAGATTCCATTTTTATTTTTTCTGCCTCTGCAAAAAATAGTACTTGCTCGTCTCATCACATTGATAATGCACTGTCAGCACTAGGGGGACAAACTGTGTGCTTTTCAAATTCAGGTCTAAGCAAGCCACTCCGGTAAATATTCTTTGGGACCTGGGGATGTTACATTTCCTTCTGTGTTCCCCATTGCTGAAGCTTTTGATGAAGGAAGTTTAAATAGAGCATTGCAGTACACAAATGTTATTTCCATGCAAAGCATCCCTGCCCCACCTAGATGTTTAACTCCCTTTCTGAAAGATGAAGAGTCTAAACTTTTGCTCTCAAATAACCCGACCACTCCTAGGTCTATGAGGAAAAATGGAGCACATCTTTGTCCATGTTTCTCCCTTCATAAGTACTTGTTTTAAAGACAAATAAGACATTTAAAAACTGAGAAATTAAGCACAATTTATGACTTAAAAGTCATCACGTTCAGTGTGTCAGATATGAAGAAGAAGATAAATTCTGTAGAGAGGAGGCGAGCAGAACTGCTTTTCATCCTGCCCGACTCCCGCATGGTTACTTTACTCCCGAAATAACAACACACAAACTGTATTCATTTAAATACTGCCTGGACCATTAGTTTCAGCCTCTTATTGGCTAATTCTCACATCTTGCTTAACCCATTTCTAATAATCTGTGTAGCACCACAAAGTGGTGGCTTACCAGGAAAGATTCAGCAAGCCTGACCTGGCCACTGGCTCCACTGCATCTGACCCAGAGAGGAGAGGCATGGCGATTGCCTCACTTCCCTCTTCCTCCCAGCATTCTGTTCTGTCTACTCCACCCACTTAAGGGCTGGCCTATCAAATGGCCAAGGCATTTTCTTTATTAACCAATGAAATCAACACAAAACAGAAGACCCTCCCACGTCAAAATTCAGTGTTATATACAAATTATTTTTATTAGTCGAAATCTCAAATCATAGGCGTTTGAGCCCTGGGTTTGGTTCGTCAACTATATAAGAATGGAGAAAGTGAGCTGAGAAGTGAGATGGTGTACATTCTCTCTCTGCTCTTGACTGTGGACATGACTAACTACTTCAAATCCCTACTTCCTCGACTTCCTCACAATGGTGGACAGTATAACCTGGAATTCTAAGCCAACTAAATCCTCTCTACTTTATTTTATTTTATGTTGGTCTGTTTTTATTTTGTTTTTGGAGACAGGGTTTCTCTGTAGCTTTGGAACCTGTCCAGGAACTCACTCTATAGACCAGGCAGGCCTCGAACTTACGGAGATCCACCTGTCTCTGCCTTCCGAGTGCTAGAATTAAAGGCGTGCACCACCACTACCTGGCACTTTCTACTTTCAAGCTGCTTCTGTGGGGGTATTTGCCACAGCCACGGGTGGGGAGAGCTAAAGTGTTTGCAGACACGAGGAAGGCACAGCAGCTGGAATGGATCATTCTGTGGTGACGGGAATTCACATAGGCATATTCTCACGTGTTATCAGGAAGCACAGAGAGTTTGAGGGAGAAGAAAAGCAGAGCTTGACTCCTCCATTCCCCATGAACCCGTCCCCAGCTCAGTGCCACATTCTAAAGCAGTGGTTTTCGTCCTGTGGCTTGCGACCCCTTCGGGGTCAAAGGACCCTTTCCCAGAGTGGGCATATGAGACAACCTGCATATCAGGTATTTATACCTCAATTCACACCAGTAGCAAAATTACAGTTATGAAGTAGCCATGAAAATATTTCTTTTTTTTTTCCTTGCTGATTTTTTTTATTAATTAATTAATTTAATTATTAAAGATTTCTGCCTCTTCCCCGCCACCACCTCCCGTTCCCTCCCCCTCCCCCAATCAAGTCTTCCTTCCTCCTCAGCCCAAAGAGCAAGCAGGTTTCTCTGCCCTGTGGGAGGTCCAAGGACCACCCACCTCCATCCAGGTCTATTAAGGTGAGCATCCAAACTACCTGGGCTCCCACAAAGCCATTACATGCAATAGGATCAAAAACCCATTGCCATTGTTCTTCAGTTCTCAGTAGTCCTCATTGTCCATTATGTTCAGCGAGACCGGTTTTGTCCCATGCTTTTTCAGTCCCCGGCCAGCTGGCCTTGGTGAGTTCCCGATAGATCATCCCCATTGCCTCAGTGTGTGGGTGCACCCCTCGCCGTCCTGAGTTCCTTGCTCGTGCTCACTCTCCTTCTGCTCCTCCTTTGGATCGTGAGACTTCAGTCCAGTGCTCCAATGTTGGTCTCTGTCTCTGTCTTCTTTCATCGCCTGATGAAGGTTAATATTCAGGGGGATGCTTATATGTTTTTCTTTGGGTTCACCTTCTTATTTAGCTTCTCTAGAGTCACGAATTATAGTCTCAATGTCCTTTATTTATGGCTAGAAACCAAATATGAGTGAGTACATCCCATGTTCCTCTTTTTGGGTCTGGCTTACCTCACTCAGGATAGTGTTTTCAATTTCCGTCCATTTGTATGCAAAATTCAAGAAGTCATTGTTTTTTACTGCTGAGTAGTACTCTAATATGTATATATTCCATACTTTCTTCATCCATTCTTCCATTGAAGGACATCTAGGTTGTTTCCAGGTTCTGGCAATTACAAACAATGCTGCTATGAACATAGTTGAGCATATACTTTTGTTGTATGTTTGGGCATCTCTTGGGTATATTCCCAATAGTGGTATTGCTGGGTCAAGAGGTAGGTTGAACCCGACTTTCCTGAGAAACCGCCACACTGCTTTCCAAAGTGGTTGCACAAGTTTGCATTCCCACCAGCAATGGATGAGAGTGCCCCTTTCTCCACAACCTCTCCAGCAGAGGCTATCATTGGTGTTTTTGATTTTAGCCATTCTGACCGGTGTAAGATGGTATCTTAATGTTGTCTTGATTTGCATTTCCCTGATTGCTAAGGAAGTTGAGCATGATCTTAAGTGACTTTTGGCCATTTGAACTTCTTCTGTTGAAAAGTCTCTGTTCAGCTCAGTGCCCCATTTTATAATTGGATTGATTAACCTTTTACGGTCTAATTTCTTTTTTTTTTTTTTCTTCTTATTTTTTTTTACTTATTTATTTATTTTTATTCTTTTTTAATTAAAATTTCCACCTGCTCCCCATTTCCCATTTCCCTCCCCTCCTCCCAAATATTGCCCTCCCCCCACTTCCCTCCCACTATCCCCACTCCTCTTCTCCTCCCCCCACTCCATTCCCCCTCCCTCTCGATACTGAAGAGCAGTCCAAATTCCCTGCCCTGCGGGAAGACCAAGGTCCTTCTATCTATGTCCAGAAAGGTGAGCGTCCAAACAGGCTAAGCTCCCACAAAGCCAGTTCATGTATTAGGATCGAAACCTAGTGCCATTGTCCTTGGCTTCTCATCAGTCTTCATTGACCGCCATGCTCAGAGAGTCTGGAATCAACCCATGCTTATTCAGTCCCAGACCAGCTGGCCTTGGTGGGCTCCCAATAAATCAGTTCCACTGTCACAGTGGGTGGGTGCATCCCTCGTGGTCCTGATTTTTTGCTCATGTTCTCCCTCCTTCTGCTCCTCATTTGGACCTTAAGAGCTCAGACCGTTGCTCCAAATTGAGACTCTGTCTCTACCTCGATCCATCGCCAGATGAAGGTTCTAAGGTGATATGCAAGATATTCATCAGTATAGGATAGGGTCATTTCAGGTTCCCTCTCCTTAGTTGCCCAAGGTACCAGCTGGGGACATATTCCTGGACACCTGCGAACCCCTCAAGAGTCAAGTCTCTTGCCAACCCTAAGATGGCTCCCTTAGATAGGATATATACTTCGCTGCTCCCGTATCCATCCTTCCTATATCCCAACCATCCCAATCCTCCGAGCTCCTCCCATCCTCCCCTTCTCATATTTCTCATCCCATTTCCCCTTTGCCCCATGCCACCTCACCCGCAAGTTCCCAGTTTTTGCCCTGGAATCTTGTCTACTTCCCCCTCTCCATGCGGATGACTATATGATTTTCTTTGGGTTCACTTTCTTATTTAGCTTCTATAGGATCACACATTATATGCTTAATGTCTTTTATTTTATGGCTAGAAACCGATTATGAGTGAGTACATCCCATGTTCCTCTTTTTGAGTCTGGGATACCTCACTCAGGATAGTGTTTTCTATTTCCATCCATTTGCACGCAAAATTCGAGAAGTCATTGTTTTTTACTGCTGAGTAGTACTCTAATATGTATATATTCCACACTTTCTTCATCCATTCCTCCATTGAAGGGCATCTAGGTTGTTTCCAGGTTTTGGCTATTACAAACAATGCTGCTATGAACATAGTTGAACAGATACTTTTGTCATTTGATGTGGCATCTCTTGGGTATATTCCCAATAGTGGTATTACTGGATCTTGGGGTAGGTTGATCCCAAATTTCCTGAGAAATCGCCACACTGATTTCCAAAGTGGTTGCACAAGTTTGCATTCCCACCAGCAATGAATGAGTGTGCCTCTTTCTCCACAACCTCTCCAGCAAAGGCTATCATTGGTGTTCTTGATTTTAGCCATTCTGACAGGTGTAAGATGGTATCTCAAAGTTGTTTTAATTTGCATTTCCCTTATCGCTAAGGAGGTTGAGCATGACCTTAGGTGTCTTTTGGCCATTTGAATTTCTTCTGTTGAGAATTCTCTGTTCAGATCAGTACCCCATTTTTTTATTGGGTTCATTAGCATTTTAAAGTTTAGTTTCTTGAGTTCTTTATATATTTTGGTGATCAGACCTTTGTCTGTTGCAGGGTTGGTGAAGATCTTCTCCCAGTCAGTGGGTTGCCTTTTTGTCTTAGTGACAGTGTCCTTTGCTTTACAGAAGCTACTCAGTTTCAGGAGGTCCCATTTATTCAATGTTGCCCTTAATGTCTGTGCTGCTGGGGATAAACGTAGGAAGTGATCTCCTGTACCCATATGTTGTAGAGTACTTCCAACTTTTTCTTCTATCAGGTTCAGTGTGTTCAGACTAATATTGAGGTCTTTAATCCATTTGGACTTGAGTTTTGTGCATGGTGATAGATATGGATCTATTTTCATTCTTCTACACGTTGACAACCAGTTCTGCCAGCACCATTTGTTGAAGACGCTCTCTTTTTTCCATTGAATACTTTTAGCTCCTTTATCAAAAATTAGGTGTTCATAAGTTTGTGGGTTAAAATCAGGGTCTTCTACTCGGTTCCATTGGTTGACTTCTCTGTTTTTATGCCAATACCAAACTGTTTTCAATACTGAGGCTCTGTAATAGAGTTTGAGGTCAGGGATGGTAATGCCTCCAGACGATCCTTTATTATATAAGATTGTTTTGGTTATCCTGGGTTTTTTGTTTCTCCATATAAAGTTGATTATTGTCCTCTCAAGATCTGTGAAGAATTTTGATGGGATTTTGATGGGGATTGCATTGAATCTATAAATTGCCCTTGGTAGAATTGCCATTTTTACTATGTTGATCCTCCCTATCCAAGAGCAAGGGAGATCCTTCCATTTTCTGGTATCCTCCTCAATTTCTTTCTTCATAGACTTAAAGTTCTTGTCAAATAGATCCTTTACTTCCTTGGTTAGGGTTACCCCAAGATATTTTATGCTATTTGTGGCTATCGTGAAGGGTGATGCTTCTCTGATTTCCATCTCTGCTTCCTTATCCTTTGTGTATAGGAGGGCAACTGATTTTTTGGAATTGATCTTGTATCCTGCAACGCTACTAAAGGTGTTTATCAGCTGAAGGAGTTCTTTGCTGGAGTTTTTGGGGTCGCTTATGTACACTATCATATCGTCTGCAAATAATGAAAGTTTAACTTCTTCCTTTCCGATTTGAATCCCTTTGATCCCCTTATGTTGTCTTATTGCTATTGCTAGAATTTCAAGCACTATATTAAAGAGGTATGGAGAGAGTGGACAACCTTGTCGTGTTCCTGATTTTAGTGGAATAGCTTTGAGTTTCTCTCCATTTAATTTGATGTTAGCTGACGGCTTGCTATAAATAGCTTTTATTATAGTTAGGAACGACCCTTGTATTCCTAATCTCTCTAAGACCTTTATCATAAAGGGATGTTGAATTTTGTCAAATGCTTTTTCAGCATCTAATGAAATGATCATATGGTTTTTTTCTTTCAGTTTATTTATATGATGGATTACATTGATAGATTTTCGTATGTTGAACCAGCCCTGCATCTCTGGGATGAAGCCTACTTGATCATAATGGATAATTTTTCTGATGTGTTCTTGGATTCGGTTTGCCAGTATTTTATTGAGTATTTTTGCGTCGATGTTCATGAGTGAGATTGGCCTGTAGTTCTCTTTCTTGGTTGTGTCTTTGTGTGGTTTTGGTATCAGAGTAACTTCAGCTTCATAAAAGGAATTTGGCAATGACTTCTCTGTTTCAATATTGTGAAATACATTAAGGAGTATAGGTATTAGGTCTTCTTGGAAGTTCTGGTAGAATTCTGCATTGAAGCCATCTGGACCTGGGCTTTTTTTGGTGGGGAGGTTTTTTATAACAACTTCTAATTCTTCGCGACTAACAGGTCTATTTAGATTGTTCACCTGGTCCTGGTTTAACTTTGGTATATGGTACTTATCTAAAAAAGTGTCCATTTCTATAACATTTTCCAATTTTGTGGCATACAGATTTTTGTAGTAAGATCTAATGATTCTCTGAATTTCCTCTGAGTCTGTGGTTATGTCTCCCTTTTCGTTTCTGATTTTGTTAATTTGCGTATTCTCTCTCCGCCGTTTGATTAGTTTGGATAGGGGTTTATCAATCTTATTGATTTTCTCCATGAACCAGCTTTTTGTTTCATTGATTCTTTGGATTGTTTTCTGTGTTTCTATTTTGTTGATTTCAGCCCTCAATTTGATTATTTCCAGTCTTCTACTTCTCCTAGGTGAGTCTGCTTCTTTTTTTCTAAAGCTTTCAGGTGGGCTATTAAGTCTCCAATGTGTGCTTTCTCCGTTTTCTTTAAGTGGGCACTTAATGCTATGAACTTTCCTCTTAGCACTGCTTTCATAGTGTCCCATAGGTTTGAGTATGTTGAGTCTTCATTTTCATTGAATTCAAGAAAGACTTTAATTTCTTTCTTTATTTCTTCCTTGATCCAGGTGAGGTTCAGTAGTTGACTGTCCAGTTTCCATGAGTTCATAGGCTTTCTGGGGATAGCATTGTTGTTGAATTCTAACTTTAATCCATGGTGATCTGATAAGACACAGGTGGTTACCGATATTTTTTTGTAACTGTGTAAGTTTGCTTTGTTACCGAGTATGTGGTCTATTTTCGAGAAGGTTCCATGAGCTGCAGAGAAGAAGGTATATTCTTTCCTATTTGGGTGGAATGTTCTATAGATGTCTGTTAAGTCCATTTGATTCATTACCTCCCTTAATCCTCTTATTTCTCTGTTAGGTTTCTGTTTGATTGACCTGTCCATTGGTGAGAGAGGAGTGTTGAAATCTCCTACTATTAGTGTGTGTGGTTTGATGACTGCCTTGAGTTTTAGTAACGTTTCTTTTACATAAGTGGGTGCTTTTATATTAGGGGCATATATATTCAGGATTGAGATTTCATCCTGGTGAATTGTTCCTGTTATGAGTAAAAAATGTCCATCTCCATCTCTTTTGATTGATTTTAGTTTGAAGTCAACTTTCTTAGAAATTAGTATGGCCACACCTGCTTGTTTCTTAGGTCCGTTTGCTTGATAAACCTTTTCCCAGCCCTTTACTCTGAGTAGATGTCTGTCTTTGTGGTTGAGGTGTGTTTCTTGTAAGCAGCAGAATGTTGGATCCTGTTTTCGTATCCAATCTCTTAGCCTGTGCCTCTTTATAGGTGAGTTGAGTCCATTGATATTAAGTGATATTAATGACCAGTGGTTGTTAACTCCGGTCATTTTTCCTTTCTTTCTTTCTTTTCTTTGGTAGTAGAGTTTGTGTGTTTCCCTTCTTCAAGTTGTGCTGGTGAAGGGTCTTTAGATGTCTGAGTTATTGTGGGCATTGTTGGACTCCTTGGTTTGTGATTTTCCTTCAATTACTTTCTGAAGGGCTGGATTTGTGGCTACGTATTGTTTAAATTTGTTTTTATCCTGGAAAACTTTGTTTTCTCCATTTATAGTGAACGAAAGCTTGGCTGGGTATAGTAGTCTGGGCTTGCATCCATGGTCTCGTAGTTTCTGCAGTATATCTATCCAGGACCTTCTGGCTTTCATGGTTTCCATAGAGAAATCAGGTGTAAGTCTGATAGGTTTACCTTTATAGGTAACTTGACCTTTTTCCTTTGCAGCTCTTAATATTCTTTCTTTATTCTGTATGTTTTGTGTTTTGATTATTATATGACGAGGAGATGTTTTTTTTTGATCCAGTCGATTTGGTGTTCTGTATGCTTCTTGGACCTTCAAAGGAATATCTTTCTTAAGGTTGGGAAAGTTTTCTTCTATAATTTTATTAAATATATTTTCTGGACCATTGAGCTGTACTTCTTCTCCTTCTTCTATCCCTATTATTCTTAGGTTTGGTCTTTTTATTGTGTCCCAGATTTCCTGAATGTTTTGTGATGAGAATTTGTTGGTTATGCTGTTTTCTTTGATGAGAGTGTTTATTTTCTCTATGGTATCTTCAGTGTCTGAGATTCTTTCTTCTATCTCTTGTAATCTGTTGGTGGTACTTGTCTCTGTAGTTCCTGTTCGTTTATTCAAATTTTCCATCTCCATCCTTCCCTCGGTTTGTGTTTTCTTTATTACTTCCACTTCGTTCTTCAAGTCTTGAACCGTTTCCCTTACCTGTTTGATTACTTTTTCTTGTTTCTCTTGGTTTTCTTGGGTATCTTTGAGATATTTATTCATTTCCTCTACCTTTTTGTTTGTAATCTCTAATTGGTTGTGGCAGTTTTTCACCTCCTGTTTAAGGTCCTCTATTATTTTCATAAAATTCACTTTTGAGTCGAATTCTTCTAATTCTTCTGTATTAGGGTTTAGACTTCTCATTTCGGGATTCCTGGATCCTGGTGATGTCACGTTGCCTTTCAAGTTGTTGGGGGAATTCTTGCATTGGCGCCTGCCCATCTTTTCCTTCAAATGGAGCCAGGAGAGGCCCGATGTCTTGGACCAGTCTTTGCTGTGACTAACTCTCTAGGTGTATCTCCTCAGTGTAGGGGCAGGAACCGTTCCCTTCCAGGTGAACTCCTCAACACCAAAACATGGATGCGTGGTATTCCAATGACCCGCGAAAAGAAGGCCGAATGCAAGGGGTCGGGCGGGGTCCAGTAGAACACAGGCGACACTGCAGTACAAGCTGGAGGTGCCTGCGCTCCCTTTCGGGGGGTTGCTGAGGCCTGCCCGCTGCTCTGGTTGGGTAGCCTTAGTGTAGGGGCGTTTGTGCTCTCTACCGGGTCCGTCCGCCCCAGGATAGCACACACTCACCCGTCCCGATGAAACTTCTTGGCACCTACACAGGAACTCCTGGATGCCCCAATGAGCCAGGGACTAATGGATGTAGGGCGCAGGCAGAGCAGGTCCAGCAGATCACAGCAGAGACTGCAGCCCCAGCAGCAGGGGCCCGCTTTCCCTGGCGGGGACCTTGAGGCCTGCCCTCTGGTCAGGGACTCACTACTCTGGGTTGGTAGCCTTAGTGAAATGGCAGGAAACTGTTCCACAGCTAAGGACCTTGCAGACAAGGCAGGTTTGGGGGTGGGGGTGGGGGCGGGTGTGTAGGAGAGCAAGCCCTGCAGCAGGAGCTGGGGGAGGGGTGTTTGTGCTCTCACCGGGACAGTCTGCCCCAGGATAGCACACACTCACCCGTCCCGATGAAACTTCTCGGCACCTACACAGGAACTCCTGGATGCCCCAATGAGCCAGGGACCACGGTCTAATTTCTTGAGTTCTTTGTATATTTTGGATATCAGACCTTTGTCAGTTGCGGGGTTGGTGAAGATCTTCTCCCAGTCAGTGGGTTGCCTTTCTGTCTTAGTGACAGTGTCCTTTGCTTTACAGAAGCTTCTCAGTCTCAGGAGGTCCCATTTATTCAATGATGTCCTTAGTGTTTGTGCTGCTGGGGTTGTACGTAGGAAGTGTTCTCCTGTGCCCATGTGTTGTAGAGTACTTCCCACTTTCTCTTCTATCAGATTCAGTGTGTTTGGACTGATATTGAGGTCTTTAATCCATTTGGACTTGAGTTTTGTGCATGGTGATATATATGGATCTATTTTCATTCTTCTACAGATTGACTTCCAGTTTTGCCAGCACAATTTGTTGAAGATGCTCTCTTTTTTCCATTGTATACTTTTAGCTCCTTTATCGAAAATCAGGTGTTCATAGGTTTGTGGGCTAAAGTCAGGGTCTTCTATTCTATTCCATTGGTCGACTTCTCTGTTTTTATGCCAGTACCAAGCCGTTTTCAGTACTGTAGCTCTGTAATAGAGTTTGAAGTCAGGGATGGTAATGCCTCCAGACAATCCTTTATTGTATAAGATTGTTTTGGCTATCCTGGGTTTTTTGTTTTTCCATATAAAGTTGATTATTGTCTTCTCCAGATCTGTGAAGAATTTTGATGGGATTTTGATGGGGATTGCGTTGAATCTATAGATTGCTTTTGGTAGAATTGCCATTTTTACTATGTTGATCCTCCCAATCCAAGAGCAAGGGAGGTCCTTCCATGTTCTGGTGTCCTCTTCAATTTCTTTCTTCAAAGACTTAAAGTTCTTGCCAAATAGATCTTTCACTTCCTTGGTCAGAGTTACCCCAAGGTATTTTATGCTATTTTTGGCTATCGTGAAAGGTGATGCTTCTCTGATTTCCCTCTCTGCTTCCTTATCCTTAGTGTATAGGAAGGCAACTGATTTTTTGGAGTTGATTTTGTATCCTGCCACATTACCAAAGGTGTTTATCAGCTGTAGGAGTTCTTTGGTAGAGTTTTTGGGGTCGGTTATGTATACTATCATATCATCTGCAAATAATGAAAGCTTAACTTCTTCCTTTCCAATACGGATCCCCTTGATCCCCTTATGTTGTCTTATTGCTATTGCTAGAACTTCAAGCACTATATTGAAGAGGTATGGAGAGAGTGGACATCCTTGTCATGTTCCTGATGTTAGTGGGATGGCTTTGAGTTTTTCTCCATTTAATTTAATGTTAGCTGTCGGCTTGCTGTAAATAGCTTTTATTATATTTAGGTATGCCCCTTGTATCCCTAATCTCTCCAAGACCTTTATCATAAAGGAGTGTTGAATTTTGTCGAATGCTTTTTCAGCATCTAATGAAATGATCATATGGTTTTTTTCTTTCAGTTTATTTATATGGTTGATTACATTGATAGATTTGCGTATGTTGAACCAGCCCTGCATCTCTGGAATGAAGCCTACTTGATCATAATGGATAACTTTTCTAATGTGTTCTTGGATTCGGTTTGCCAGTATTTTATTGAGAATTTTTGCGTCGATGTTCATGAGTGAGATAGGCCTGTAATTCTCTTTCTTGGTTGGGTCTTTGTGTGGTTTTGGTATCAGGGTAACTGTAGCTTCATAAAAGGAATTTGGCAATGACTCTTCTGTTTCTATATTGTGAAATACATTAAGAAGTATAGGTATTAGCTCTTCTTGGAAGTTCTGGTAGAATTCTGCATTGAAACCATCTGGCCCTGGGCTTTTTTTGGAAGGGAGATTTTTGATAACTGTTTCTAATTCTTCGCGACTAACAGGTCTATTTAGATCGTTCACCTGGTCTTGGTTTAGGTTTGGTATATGGTACTTATCTAAAAAAGTGTCCATTTCTTTTGCATTTTCCAGTTTTGTGGCATACAGGCTTTTGTAGTAAGATCTAATGATTCTCTGAATTTCCTCTGTGTCTGTGGTTATGTCCCCCTTTTCATTTCTGATCTTATTTATTTGCGTGTTCTCTCTCTGTCGTTTAATTAGTTTGGATAGGGGTTTGTCAATCTTGTTGATTTTCTCCAAGAACCAACTTTTTGTTTCATTGATTCTTTGGACTGTTTTCTGTGTTTCTATTTTGTTGATTTCTGCCCTCAGTTTGATTATTTCCAGTCTTCTACTCCTCCTGGGTGCGTCTGCTTCTTTTTTTTCTAGAGCTTTCAGGTGTGCTGTTAAGTCCCCAATGTATGCTTTCTCCGTTTTCTTTAAGTGGGCACTTAGTGCTATGAACTTTCCTCTTAGCACTGCTTTCATCGTGTCCCATAGGTTTGAGTATGTTGTCTCTTTGTTTTCATTAAATTCAAGGAAGACTTTAATTTCTTTCTTAATTTCTTCCTTGACCCAGGTGTGGTTCAGTAGTTGACTGTTCAGTTTCCATGAGTTTGCCAGCTTTCTGGGGGTAGCTTTGTTGGTGGCTTCTAACTTTAATCCGTGGTGATCTGATAAGACACAGGTGGACACTGATATGTTTTTGTATCTGTGGAGGTTTCCTTTGTTTCCAAGTATGTGGTCAATTTTCGAGAAGGTTCCATGAGCTGCAGAGAAGAAGGTGTATTCTTTCCTATTTGGGTGGAGTGTTCTATAGATGTCTGTTAAGTCCATTTGATTCATTACCTCCAACAATTCTCTTAATTCTCTATTAGTTTTCTGTCTGATTGACCTGTCCATTGGTGAGAGAGGTGTGTTGAAGTCTCCTACTACTAGTGTGTGTGATTTGATGTCTGCCTTGAGTTTTAGCAATATTTCTTTTATATAAGTGGGTGCTTTTATATTAGGGGCATAGATATTCAGGATTGAGACTTCATCCTGCTGAATCGTTCCTGTTATGAGTATAAAGTGTCCCTGTCGATCTCTTCTGATTGATTTTAGTTTGAAGTCAGTTTTGTTAGAAATTAGTATGGCCACACCTGCTTTTTTCTTAGGACCATTTGCTTGAAAAACCTTTTCCCAACCCTTTACTCTGAGTAGATGCCTGTCTTTGTGGTTGAGATGAGTTTCTTGCAAACAGCAGACTGTTGGATCCTGTTTTCGTATCCAATCTCTTAGCCTGTGCCTTTTTATTGGTGAATTGAGACCATTAATATTAAGTGATATTAATGACCAGTGGTTGTTAACTCCGGTTATTCTTACTGCTTTTGGTAGAAGAGTTTGTGTGTCTCCCTTCTTTGAGTTGTGCTGTTGAAGGGTCGCTAGATGCCTGGGTTATTGTAGGCAGTGTTGGCAATGTTGGATTCCTTGGGTTGTGATTTTCCTTCTATTACTTTCTGTAGGGCTGGATTTGTGGCAACGTATTGTTTAAATTTGTTCTTATCCTGGAATGTCTTGTTTTCTCCATTGATATTGAACGATAGCTTGGCTGGGTATAGTAGTTTGGGTTTGCATCCATGGTCTCTTAGTTTCTGTAGTACCTCTATCCAGGACCTTCTGGCTTTCATGGTTTCCATAGAGAAGTCAGGTGTAAGTCTGATCGGTTTACCTTTATAAGTTACTTGGCCTTTTTCCTTTGCAGCTCTTAATATTCTTTCTTTAATCTGTATATTTTGTGTTTTGATTATTATATGGCGAGGGGACGTTTTTTTTTGATCCAGTCTGTTTGGTGTTCTGTATGCTTCTTGAATATTCAAAGGAATATCTTTCTTTATGTTGGGGAAGTTTTCTTCCATAATTTTGTTAAAAATGTTTTCTGGACCTTTGAGCTGTGCCTCTTCTCCTTCTTCTATCCCTATTATTCTTAGGTTTGGTCTTTTTATTGTGTCCCATATTTCCTGAATGTTTTGTGATGAGAATTTGTTGGTTTTGGTGTTTTCTTTGATCAGTCCGTTTATTTTCTCTATGTTGTCTTCAGAATCTGAGATTCTTTCTTCTATCTCTTGTATTCTATTGATTATGCTTGTTTCTGTAGTCTCTGCTCGTTGACCTATATTTGCCATATCCAGCTGGTCCTCAGTTTGTGTTTTCTTCCTTGCTTCCATTTCAGTTTTCAATTCTTGGACTGTTTCCATTACCTGTTTGATCGTTTTTCCTTGGCTTCCCAGGGTATCATTTACGTATTTACTCATTTCTTCAAACTTTTTGTTATACTTCTCATCCATTTCTATGAGGGCGTTTTTTACATGTTGTTTAAGGGACTCTATTGCTTTCAAAAAGTCAGTTTTTTCCTCTTCTCCTGTGATAGGGTGTTCAAGTCCTTGTGTTGTAAGATCATTGGGTTCTGGTGTTTTCATGTTGTTTTTCAGATTGTTGGGTGAATTCTTGCCTTGGCGTCTGCCCATCTCCTCTTACCGATGCTATCTATTGGGTTTGATTTAATTGTAGCGGGGCAATCTGTTCTCAGTGCAGGCTTCACTGTTTCTTGCCAGCACTATCCTGTATCCAGTGCCTCCACCGCCCGGGCCTGCCTGCCGGTGCCTCCGCCGCCCGGAATTGTCTGTGCGCAGGTGTTTCCGCCGCCTAGGCCTGCCTGCCGGTGCCTACGCCACCTGGGCCTGCCTGCGCGCCGGTGCTTCCGCCGCCTAGGCCTGCCTGCCGGGCCTGACTGTCGGTGCCTCCGCCACCCGGGCCTGCCTGCACGCCGGTGCCTCTGCCGCCCGGACTTGCCTGCGTGCTGGTGCCTCTGCCGCCCGGGCCTGTCTGTGCGCCGATGCTTCCGCTGTCTAGGCCTGCCTGCCGGGCCTGACTGCCGATGCCTCCGCCACCCGGGCCTGCCTGCACGCCGGTGCCTCTGCCGCCAGGACTTGCCTGCGTGCTGATGCCTCCGCTGCCCGGGCCTGCCTGCGCGCCATTGCTTCCGCCACCTAGGCCTGCCTGCCGGTGCCTCCGCTGGCTGGAACTGTCTGCATGAAAATATTTCTAAGGTTGGAGACTGCAGCATTAGGGAGGTTGAGAATTACTGTCCTAAAGGCACAATTTCCCAAATGACCAGCTGTGAGCCAAGCATCTAAACATAGAAGGCTGTATGAGACATTTCACTTTCAAACCGTAACATCTTCTTTCAACAGAGTCTATAGAAAGAGCAGAGTCTATATAATGAGATGACTACGGTCACCACCCACTGAAGGCTCTCCCTCTCTAGACCTCCATTTCCTCTTCTGAATATTGGAGGAGGTTTTTTTTTTGTTTTGTTTGTAATATCCTTAGCACGCCTTGGTTCACAGTCTCCACTACAGTTTCTGGGGATAGTTAGTTCCTTGCTAGGCTCTGTCAAACTCCGAACTGACTTCTGTTTTCTGTTCATAATTTCATCTCACCAAAAAGATGACTGACAGTCTATAAGCAGCAGAATTCAAAAAAGGACCCGACTTCCCACATTTCTTGGTGAATATATCCCTTGCCCTGGGTATTGAACAAAACATCAATGTAAATACAGTTTTGAAAGTATTAAAGATGTAATTAAATGGCTAAATAATCTGACCATAAAATAGAGCAATTGTTTTGGTTAGATACATCAAACAACGTAAATGCTTTCAAAGTGGAGTGTTTTCTGTGGTTGATAAGAAAGAAGTTACAGACAAGACAAGAAACAGTGCAAATCCTTTAACATCTGATTGAACCCTAGCCATTGATGGTAGTAAAAACCCATTTCTGCCAATAACTTACACAAAATTAAAAGAAACCCTAATTCCTGCCAGGCCATACAGTCTGGGCCAGACACCTTGAGTTCAGTTTAGTGAGACCATAACCAGAAATCCAAGCATACTCTGCACAGACTTCTTGCCTACAGAAACTATAAAAGCTATCTAAATATATGTTAGTTGAAGCCATTATGTTTGTTGACATTTTTATGAAGCCATAAAAAACCTAATATAGGTCCTTTTAGTCACCAAATATCAAATCCTGTTACTCTCTCCTCTTTTGTTGCTTTAAATTTCTCTTAACTTGAGAACTATTTTATCTTGTTCACATCACTTCTCTGAACAGAAATAAAAAGAATTTACAGATAATAAATTTTTAATTGAAGCAGTATTATATCATGAGCCACAGCTCCAACTTCCTCTCATTAGTGAAATTAAAGACTTGAAGTAAGATGGTAGTGAGGTTGCTCAGTGGGTAAAGACACTTTCTACCAAGCCTGATAACCTGGAGTTGATCCCTGGAACTTATCTGGTATGATTGAACCAGTTCACACAAGTTGACCTCTAACCTCCACACAGGATCCCTGGCATGTTCATTTGTACATTTGCACATGCACACATCCATAAATGAATTAGTGTAATTTTTTAAAAATTAAATAATATGAATTAAATGCCCAGTTACATAGAATCCAAAATGATTTCACGTATTGTTTAAGCAATTTTAGGATTCAATACAAGTCCAATTCCTTCATTTGGCTATAGTTAGTGGAGCATTAGTGCATGTCAGATAACAGGGCTATCATAGTGAATAAGACATAGGCAATATCTAACCTTGTGGAACTGACAGCATAATAAAACACGTTCCAGGGAAATGTAATTAAAATCACATTTGTTATTGTCAACTTTCTATGATGTGTGCTTAAAACGACCATGGAAAGAGGAAGCTCTCATGCAGAATTCTTAATAATGTTTTTTCCAGGCTTTGTTTGTAATAATTCTTCAACTGTGTTCTGCATTTTACATTTATCATGCATCTCATTTTGAACTAGCCACATTTCAATGGCTCAATAACCATGTTCAGCTTCTGGTTACTATCTGAGATAGCACCCACCTACCTGACACTGCAACAACTTCTTGTTACTCTTGCCCTTACAATCTGTCTACCCTTTCTTCAGCAATGATCCCTGAACCTTAAGTACAGAAATCGTGGTGTAGATATATCATTGTGACTCTACTTGGTCTTTGGTCCTGCTCAATTGGGCTGGAGAGATGGTTCAATGGTTAAGAGCACTGCCTGCCTTTCCAAAAATCCTGAGTTCAGTTCCCAGCAACCACATGGTGGCTCACAACCATCTGTTATGAGATCTGGTGCCCGCTTCTGGCCTGCAGACATACATGCAGACAGAATATTGAGAATATTGCATACATAAAAAATAAATATATTTACAAAAGAGACCTGCTTAACAAGAGGAAAACAATGCCTGGTACTGGAAACTTAACCACCTGGGACTAGTAAAGCCATGGATATTGGAGGAGAGCCTACAAACCACCATTTTATTAAACCAGCACAATTCTTAACTATATTCTAAATATTTGTCCTGATACCAATAGGCCCACCCACAGATAAGTGTACTTCTCACCCCTCTTCAAAGAAACTTCTCTTTGCAACAAGGAGAGATGATTACAGACAACCATAACTAATCTAAATAGGGAGAAGAGATCCTATGGTGCTCAGTCCCAATCATCATTTTTTAGCTCTAACTACAGTCATGGTTTGACTCTTTTGTTACTCTTTGCATATAAAAATCGAGGTTGAAAGAGCAACATGATTTATACAAGGGAGTGTGACAAGTGAGAGGGACAGACGCAATGTAAACCCAAACAGACTGAATTTGCATAGGCAACACTTTTCTACTGTTGTAATTTCCCTCTTTTCACACAAGTTACCCAAGAACACACATGACAAAAGCTTGCCCATGAGGAATAGATGGATAATTTCAGCAAAGTTCTCAGGAAGGTGAGATGGTGGTCACTCTGGGAGAGAGAGTTTGAGTAGATGGTGATGGAGTGCCTCATGTAGGGCATGGGAGAGAAAGACCATTACTGAGCTGTCACTTATTGTTTCTGAGTCTAGTCACACAGGCCAGCATTTGTGCCATCTTACCTCTACCATGGGCTATCCAAAAGAAACGTGAGTACATGTAAGAGAGACTAAATAGCTGATAAAATCAATACAACTAGGTATGCTTCATCTGCATACACACACACACATACACACACACACACACACACACCCGCCATCCTCCCCAAAGTACTCCTGTGGAAGACGTACAGCATTCAATGTCTCAGGACTGCTCGGCTCATTGATCACCTGTTCTTGCCTTTGATCCTCTAGAGAGGGGAGGTTGGGTAGCATTATGTAGGAGCTGCACTGACACCCTGAGAAAACAGAATGACTAACCATTTCCCTCCCAACCCTAACATCTGTCTGGTTGTCCCAAACTTCCATTTCTGTAAAGAATAATTAAGGTCTCAAGGACTGGGCGGTGTTTTCTAAAGTTGACTGTGAGACTCAAAAACAATTCAAAACATTCTGCCTGATCTGCTACTCTAGATTTGGGCTAGATTTGATTTGTTTTGTTCTGTTTTCTTGGAGCGAGTGATCTCTAATTTGCCCTGTGCTTTAGCAATATGCCCGCTCCTCTTCAAATGGTGAGATGACAGCTCTCGGCACTGCACATGGAGATAAAAAAATTCACCCAAGCCCTCCAGACACCAGATCAAGATAAACAACCTAATTATTTAACTCTTTCCTTCACTGCCTTCTGCCTCCTATTAGGGGAACATTTGCTTGTTTCTCCTCATCTGCTCTATTGGTCTTTCACTTGTCATTGCAAATGGACACCTGGAAATTTTGACAAAGGGCTCCCCTGCATATCTTGTGGGTGTGCTTTAAAGCCTTGCATTGCTTACAATGCTTAAAACCTCTGAGAATTGGGCTTACAAAGTCACCCACCACAGCCTTTTGTACAAAGTACTGGATGAAGAAAACAGCATTTCTTCCCTCAAGACAGTAGTTTCCAAAGTGCAGTACCTAGAATGACAACATTCACACTACCTGAGAACTTACTAGAAATCCAGACCAACTGCAGTAATCATTCGCTAGAAATTCTGGGGCTACGGAAAGCTATATGATTCAGGTGACTGTGATCTGAGGCTGCATTTCAGTGTCATTGCCTTCCATAATCCTCCCCAACAGAAAGCCTGGAGTTAGAGGTACCCTGGCTAAATGACAGGAAGAAACAATGAAAAAGAAGTGGCTTTGGTTTTAAGAGTGGTCCTCAACTATGAACTGACATTAGAATTTCCAGGAGAGCTCTGAATATACCTATACCAAGGTCCCATACACAGAGGCACTCAGTAGATTTGACACGGGCCTAGACTTATTTCTTAAAAGCTCTCTAGGTATTTCTAATATGCAGCCTAGACTGAGAACTACAAGTTTAAGAATTATAGAATAAGATCTCTTCTGGAGACCTTTACATTTTTAGTAAGCAACTGATACATGTCCTTATTTAGGTCCAGGGATTGCCAGAGTAGCTCATGGGTAATTTGGGAGGTCTTACCAACTAGATAAGGAAGATGGCGACCACTGACTACCCAGCCCATGCCAAGCACTATGCCCACATTTCCTTCAGTGGATAGAACAACTGGAACTAATCACTGTGGAGCATCTTGTGCCAGACATTAAGGTAATATGGTTAGTTCACAGGAGCATACACGGAGAAGTTTCTCACCACAGTCCCTGAAGGAATGCATGGTGAGAAAAAAGAAGGGAGCCAATCATACATTTAGGATGACTTACATCCCAGAAAGCTTAAATAGATAATCTCACGTTTTCCCCAAATTTCTCCTAAAATGTTTTGAAAGATGTAATGACAGGAATGGGTTGGAAACTGTTTCTCGGCTGAAAAATGATGGGCAAAACTGAGCTATGGTCTCTGGAAACCTTGCTCTCTAAAAATTGTGAGATAGCCAGGTAAATTTTGGGAAGATCGAGTTTGAGTTGCAGGTTCACTGAGATACTATGCCTCACAATATATGATAGAGGGCCATCAAAGAAGTAATCCAATGTCAGACTTTGGCCTCCACCTATATATTCAGAGAAAGGGGACAGAGAGGAAGGCAAGGAATAAGAAACACACAATACAATAACCAATGGATTGGGGGGGGGCATCTAAGCCATTTTGTTTCAAAATCTATCCAGCAATACTGGAAAAAAATTTAGTGGCCCAGACAGTCTTTATAAATAAAGGGATGACTAGCAATAGTGGAGAGGGTGCCTGAACCAGCCTTCTCCTGTAATCAGATTGGTGACTACCCTAATTGTCATCATAGAACCTTCATCCAGTAACTGATGGAAGCAGATGCAGTGATTCACAGCCAAGCACTGGGCCAAGCTCCCAGAGTCCAGATGAAGAGAGGGAGGAGGGATTTTACGAGGAAGTGGGGTTAAGACCATGATGAGGAACTCCACAGAGACATCTGACCCAACCTAGTGGGATCTCACTGCTCTAGACCAACAACTAGGGAGCCAGGATGGGACTGAATTAGACACTCTGAATATGGGTTACCGTTGTGTGGCTCAGTCTGTTTGTGAGACCCTGGCAGTGGGTCCAGGATTTATCCCTGGTTCATGAACTGGCTTTTGGAGCCCATTCACTATGGTGGGTTACCTTACTTTGCCTTGATGCAGTGGGGAGGGACTTTTTCCTGCCTCAACTCTAAAAGCAAGGCTTAGTTGACTCCCCATGAGAGGCCTTACCTTCCTAAGGAGTGGATGGGGGGAAAAATAGAGGGGAGAAGCAGGAGGAGAGGAGGTAGGGGGAACTTTAGTTGGTACATAAAATGAAGCTTCGTAGGCCTGGATGTGGGCGGGGGGGGGGCTTGGACTTCCTACAGGGCAGGGTTCCCTGCCCTCTCTTAAGGAGAGAGGGGGAAGGAGGAGGATAAGTGGGGGAGTGGGGGAGAATGGGAGGAGGAGAGGAAGTGTAAATTTTTAATGGAAAAATAAATTTTAAAAGTTAAAATAAGAAATATAGAGTTGTATATATAAAACATTCTGATGCTGCCTCAGAATATGTTCTAGATACATGATCAATTTCTAGGAGGCAGAAAATCGCCCCAACTACTGTAGTACTACTACTGGAGGTAGCTTAATCATTAATGAGCAGCTAGCAACCATCTGAAACCACCTGATTAAACACTGTACTGACCCATTTAATAATTAGAGCTTTCTGCTGTCTACATATTACACTGGATTCTCTTCAAGGGAGAAAGCAGTATGGAGTAGGTGGGAAACATTCTCCATAGATGACTGAAGCCAGCTGTTTATGTTTAGCAGCATTCAGGCTTGGATGGACACTTTGACAACTCTTCAACACTGGAAGCCAAAAAATATTTTATAAAGGATCACAGAAAACCCGAAAACCAGATCATCAGGAGACATTCAAATAAAGAAGAAAACTAGGACAACAGAGAGCAGCTAGTCTGCATCCAAATTCCTATTGCTCAGTAGCTGTGTGAACCTCAATATGTAATTTAGCATCTCTGAATTGCATAATCATCTGTCAAGAGGAGGCAATAACACCTGTCTGACAAAGTTTTGAAGATCAGCGACATGGGATAGATCTTTTGGTGCATACACACACACACACACACACACATCTTAAGAACTTCATCAGTGAGAATGGTATTATTATTTTAAATTACCTTTGCGTGTAAAAGCAAAAAGGGCTTAACAATTAATGAGGTTCATGCAGAATGCCATGGGGCATAGCTAAGAAACCATAGGTACAATCACAGAATTGCCCTAGTTGACTATTTTAATGACAAGCACACCAATGTTGCTTGGTTCAACAAAAGATGTGAATCAGTGCTCCACTTCCTAAAGCTGAACCTATTGAGAAATTATTGGTGCACAGGAAAACAATAGCAATTCCCAAATGTTTGAGTGTTAAACTGAATATATTACTAAATATTCAATATGGGGAGCCAACAGGTGGTACTAGAGGCAAACAGAGCCTTCTCTCTCTGTCCCTCCCTCCTTCCTTCCCCCTCTCTTCCTCCCCTCCTCTCCACTTTGTTAACTGCTTTTGCAAAATTTCTTCATTTTGGCCACCCGTATGACCCCACTCCCTTCCTTTCCCACCTCCACAGGGATATAAGGGCAAAGAAATATTCAGTTCCTACTGCAGATGTCTTGGCATATTGCAGGACGCTAGCATGCTGCAAGTGCTACCGCAGAGCCCCACCATTCAGGCAGAAGTGCTTAGCCCAGTCAGAGGGAGTTGAGATGGGTAACAGACTTTGATCCTTGAGACTGTGTGAGCCTCCCTCCAATGGAAACAAACTGTTTAATGGAGCCAGTTTCTGCTAAAAGGCAGCAGATGACTCTAAGTTGCAATCATTATGATGCCTGTAACCTTTCCATCATTAAAAAAAAATCTATGCACATTCTGCTGATCTCTGTTTACTTTCCCTTTCTTTGGGTAGGTACTGGATTTTACACCCACAAGATTAGACACATCCTGATTTGCTCAAGCACTACCAATACAGGTCCCTCTATCTTGGAAACAACAAAATCAACCATAGAGATTAAGTCCTTCTAAACTTAAAGAGACAGCAAGATGCTTTCCTGACAAAAGTTCTAAAATAGAGTCAAATTCCAGCCAATGAGCCATTCTTCCGTGCGTATAAAAGCTAGCTAATCTTTTTCTCTACAGCCTTCTCAGACTTAGCCTGTTCTTTGCCCATGTCATGCTGGAAAGAACTGAATGCTCTTCCATAGAGAATTAAGATTACAAACCCGAATACTAATTCCTTTCTCCCTTGATGCAAACTGGTAACTATCTAGCTAGTTCTCTCACAGGCAAATATCTATGGGTTGTGCATTTATTTAACATGTATGTAACAGTAACTGTGATGGTTTGGTTGTGGTTTGTCCCTCAATGGCTAATGTATTAGAACAGGGTGACAATAAGAGAGATGATGGGACCGTTAAGAAATCGGGCATACTACAAAGTGATTAGGTCATTGGAGCCCTGCTCTTGAAAAGAAACCATGGGTTCTCATGAGGTCCTGTTAGTTCTCATATGAGGAGTTTTATAAGGAGCAAGTCTGAACTGGAATTCTAGGCTCCTATCTTGTCATCTCTCCCCTACGCATGTGCTTCCAACATGATGCCATAGCACAATGGGGACTTATCAAAGGCCAAGTACATGAATGTTGACTAATTTCAAGCTCCAAATTTCCAAAATCGGGAACTAAATAAGTCTTTTGTCTTTAATAAGTACTTAACTCTAGTATTTGATTTCGATAACATAGAATGTACTATTCCAGGTCATTTATTATTCTCATGATAACTTTGAGATAGATGTACAACTATTAAGCCCGTTTCATACATGAAAAACCTGAGGCAGAAGAGATGTAATAATGGGCCCGTGGTCAAAGAGCTAGTTAACAGGACAGATGGATTTTGACCCAGCAGTATAACTGACTCCAGAGACTGTTCTCCAAATAATAAGAATACCTTTGTCTTTTCTGGTGGTAAAGTCCATTTTCACCAGTGCTGGAGTTGAGAGGCCTTAAAGGTGCCTACTGTAACATGGCTTAAAGGGGCTACTCAGAGGAGCAGATATTGCTCTGTGCATTGATGTTATCACAAGATCATTTCCCAGGATAAGAAAGCCCCTCAATTGAAATATTACCTTCACATAAAATCACACTTCTCTCCACCAAAATCAAAGCTTGCTTACTTAGAAGTTCCGCATAAAAGTGAAGGATGGTGTGGTTGATAGCATGAAGTGGTGCTGACAGAAAATACTTAATGTTCAATATACACAAAAAAATGTGACTCAAAAATGTAGAATCTAATTGTGAAATCCTTCTCCTTTATATTACTGAGTTGAAGTTCACACTCTATTTCTTCTTCAGAAGCACCTGAAGTCCTTCTTGAATTGGGAATAAAATTAGGCATGAGTAATCCAATTATCATCAGTCATAAATGCACATTATAATATCCACAGCTCTGCAGAGTACCAAATTATTAGGACTTGGACCCCTGAGCAGGCAAGTTGTGAAAAAGAAAAGCAATGCTTAGGAAATGCTAATGGCTGGCAGAGCTGCCTTGGCTACAAAAGATTCAGGGTGATCATCCTGAGCATCCCTAAGTAGCATGAGATTTCATGAAAATATTAGATATCTAGAAGGCAAGCCCCCATAAAGAGAAGTAAGACTCCACCTAAGACACTTGCGATTCCACCTTCCTCTGACATCAGAGGTTATGCCATAAGATAGGACTAACACAAACATGACAGGCAACAGGAAAGTCCTGTTCTCAGTGGAAAAGTCTCCCAAGCTAACAAAGAAGGCCCCTGGTGGTACACGTGGTCTGACCCAAACACAGAAGCACTTTCTTCTTGGCTGTAGTAAAAGAGCCACGCCTCAGTGAAGTCTGATTCCAGTACACTGACCCTAGAGTCATATAGAACAAGGTAACATGCAAAGAATTTAGGCCCTTCCATAGACTAAAGAAGACAAAGATCTAGACTCCAGAAGTGATAGGCTTCCTGAAAAACTTGAAGCCCAGACTTCCAACTAAAGGTGGCCACACAGTCCAACATGCTTACCAACTGACTTTGGCTTCTCTCACACTTGAGATTATGATTTATATCCCATTTCTGAGTCATTTGATATCTTAGACACTTATAGTATTTATAGGCATTAATTCATTCAAAGCCAGGCATGGTACTGTACGTGGAGCGGCGGGGCTGCATCCCCGGCACCCGGCCGCCCGCATGGCTTTACCCGAAATAATTACACGGAAACTGTATTCTTTTAAACGCTGCTTGGCCCATTAGCTCCAGCCTCTTATTGGCTAGCTCTTACATATTGATCTAACCCATTTCTAATATTCTGTATAGCACCACGAGCTGGCTTACCAGGAAAGATCTTAACCTGCGTCTGTCTGGAGTGGGAGAATCATGGCAACTCACTGGCTCGGCTTCTTTCTCCCAGCATTCTGTTCTGTTTACTCCACCCACCTAAGGGTTGGCCTATCAAATGGGCCTAGGCAGTTTCTTTATTAATTAACCAATGAAAGCAACAGATTAGAAAGAAATCACTCCCACATTATGGTACCACACAACTGTAGTTACCAGCTCTTGGGGGCCTAAGGTAGGAAAGTTGTGAGTTCAGTGACAACCTGAGTTGCATATCTAGTTTGAGCATAGCTTGGACTAGTTAATGAAACCCTGTCTCAAAAATATGCAAAACAAAAATCAAACAAGTTTTGACTCCTTTAATCATTACAATAGTTTATTGAGCAATTATTATTATGCCCAGCAAACAGTTTTGAGAAGTAAATGGTCAACAGTTGCATAGTTAATAATTGGTAAATTGAAAGTTTTCTGTCTCCAAAGTGGCATTCTCTGCTTCTAAAATTCAAAAATGCGCAGCCAGAGAAATGGCTCTGTGGTCAAAAGCACCTACCACGAAACCTAGCAACCTGATCCAAACATAGTGGAATAAGAAAACTTGCTCCTATGCGTTGTCCTCTGAGCTCCACACATCTCAAGGCACAAATAAAAATAAATACAATGTACAAAGTACTTTAAAGCAAAATAAGATATGAAAATGGATGTGATGCCTGTATCAGGCTCTATCAAATTTTCACCTCTTATTTGGAAATATAAATTATTCTGAGGTCTGTGGCATTGCCAGTAGTTTGGGAATCAGGGAAGAGGGGAGCCAGTGTCACATCACCTAAAGCACCTAGTTATTTTTCTGTTGCTGTGATAAGATGCTATAACCAAAAGTATCTTTTTTATTAAAAAATTTACTTTTCATTTTAAATACCAACCCCAGTTCCCCCTCCCTCTCCTTATTCCTGTCTCCACCTTCCATTTTCCCATGCCCCATTCACTCCTCAGAGGCGGGTAAGGTCTTCCTTAGGGAGTCAACAAGGTCTGGGATACCAATTTGAGGCAGGACCAAGCCTCTCCCCAACCCCCGTATCAAGGCTGAGCAAGGTAGCCCACCATAGGAAATGGGTTCCAAAGAGCCAGTTCATGCACCTGGGATAGGTCCTGATATGACTGCCAGCCCCCTCGACAACAGATAAAGCCATCTAACTGTCACCTACATTAAGAGGGTCTAGTTTGGGGGGCTGGAGAGATGGCTCAGTGGTTAAGAGCATTACATGCTCTTCCAAAGGCCCCGAGTTCGATTCCCAGCAACCACATGGTGCCTCACAACCATCTCTAATGAGGTCTGGTGTCCTCTTCTAGCAGGCATATATACAAACAGAATATTGTATCCATAATAAATAAATAAATATTTTTTAAAAAGGGGGGTCTAGTTTGGTCCCATGAATAACCAAAAGCATCTTACAGAAGAATTTATTTTGACTTAAGTTTCCAGAGGAGGAGGAATTAAATTCCATAATATTAAGGAAGACAAAACAGTAAACATCCAGAGGAGAACACCAAGAGATCTCAGCCACACACAGAACACAGGGAGTTATAGCACGAAGTAGGGCAAGACTATAAATCCTCAAAGCCTGCCCTGCCCCCAGATTTGTACTTCCTCCAGTACGGCTGCCAATCCTAAGGTATCCATAACCTCCCCCAAACAGTATCATCAACTGGGAACCAAGTGTTAAAAAATTATGAGCCTCCGAAGGACATTTCTCGTCTAAGTTACAGTAGTATCAATCCCTTTATTTATGCTTAATTTTAGCCCCCCTCACCAAGAGACTAAATTATAGGCATATTTTTTGATAACTTTCACTGGGATATGGAATAAAGGGCCCATTTTTTTTCTCGAGTTGCCATTTGGAGCAGAGCAGGGTGCTTAAGACAAATATAGGATATAGAGAGGCTATCCTGATGAATGGCTTCTCTCTTTAAATCTCTTTACTGCACAGATGGTTGGGTCATGGTTGATAGACTCGTGTATAGTCTTTACATAAGAAGTTGCAATAATGCCGGTTGGCAAATATATCTGCCAGGATGCATCAAAACTCCCTGATTCCCATGAGTCCAAATTGTGCCTTTCTCAGAGTGGCCTAAAGAGAAAACAAGGCTATCTGCTTTGAACCTATTCAAAGATACTTTAGGGTGTCCTTGGGCCCTAGAGGGTAGATTTGAGAGAACAGGGTCAGAGAATTGCTGGGGATGCCACGGAGAAGGTAGATCGGCATCATTCATCTACTATGCCACCCTACTTGCTTGTAGCTGAAATAATTGGCAGCATCCACACAGAATCTTAGATCCAGAGGTCGGAAGAAGTTACCGCTGTGCTCTCTAAATGAAGTCCATGTAGGAGTTCACTTTCTAGACCAAAGAGACTGTCCACCTCTGGCACCTAGGAACAATCTTTAAAGAAATCTTTCCCTTCATCAGAAGAAATAAACTGTAGCTTTATGATAAAGCAAGAGGTTGGATAACTTTCAGGGTAGTCTCCAGTGTGAACTAACCACATTCATAGTCTTTTGAATGGAAAGCACATGGAAGGAAGCATGTGAAAGTCTCCAAAGCAAACACGTGCTTCTCAAACCAGTACCTCTTCTAGTCCTGCCATTTGGTCATGCAGACCTGACCTCAAAGAAGTGTGACGCTCATGGGAAGTGAGACAGGGACATTCACAAAATCCTGTTGATTCTAGTTTCACATCCTCTTCTTCATAGCATCTTTCCACCCCTCCCCCATGCCCAGAATTCACCACTCCCATCTCCCTTACGCTACACCTTCATTGGCTTCCCATCTCTAGGACTGACTACATGGGCATATTCTCTGAGTAGCCTGTGCTTTGAAGCCCTCTCTGTATCACCATGAAAGTTTCAATACTTTTCAAAGAAGTCCTAGATTTTTTTGCATTTTGCACTGGGTCCTGTAAATTATGGAGCCAGCAATGCCTGCCTTTCCCCATCTGAGCCCATTTTATCGGCAGCACATTTTCTAATGCTGAAAATAGTGCCCTTGCATGTCTAATGTCTCTTCAGTACCTCTAGAATAGAACTACAACCCATCAGGCAGACCCTTAAGGCCCTCTATTACCTGACCTTTATGTAATCATCTATACAACCCACACAGGTTCTACCCACTCTACAACTGTGGATCATTTTTGTCAAAACTAACAATAGCAAAGCCATTAATAGCTCACATTCTGGAGTTAAAAGGAATACCAATAGTATCCATCTCCTATGGTTAAGTGAGATGATCAAGCTACACAAAAGTCTCTCAACACAGAGACTGACTCCTGACAAATGCTCAGAGAATACTCAATACTAATATTATTGCTTATTGCTATCATAGTTACAGAGATGACTCATTCTAGAAGTCACTTTTCTTTGTTCCAATCTAATCTGCCACGTTGTTGAATGGATTGGTATACCACATAGTGGCCTGTTGCATCTTTGAACTTCCATCTCCTGTAATGTCAGATTGTCAGATAACCTTCTGTGGTTGTAGATGCCCATAATTTGTAGGCTGTTTGGTTGTGTTCACCAGCTCCTCTTGTCTCTCTCTGCTAGTGTGGGAGAGGCCTCGTGGGCTAGCAGAAGCTGCAGAGGCAGCCACAGAGAGGGGACAGCATATTTACTAAGTATTATTTCTGAGGAAAGCAACTCTGGGAACCTGTGTTCAGGATGTGAGCTCTTCTTCTTCCTTGCAAGGTTATCCATTTTCCTGCTGTACTTGCTAGAAGGCGTTGGGGCAACACAAATTTCAGATAAGCATGGTCTAAGGCATCTGTGTGAAATGGCTCTGCGATGCCCCACCTCAGTTGTATCAGATCAACTCTCATCTTACAGCAAAGGTTTATCCTGAACTGCTGACGTCATTCACAGTCAAGGAAGAAGTGGTTCACCATGTATGAAATAGGACTGCCCCAGAGCTTCCACTTTCTGCATAAGTCCTTTGCCACACCCCAGTGGCAGTGAGGAGAACAACAGCTGGCAGCACCACTCCCTGACCGAGACAAGAGTATTTGTTCTCACCCCCAACTCATGAAAGACTTTAAGTACCAAAATCATAGTTAGTAGTATTAAGAGGATGAAAATTTATCAATGTTTAGAAGTGGAGCCTTTCAGAAGTAAGGATTATGTTAGTTCTTTAGGGTGGAAGCCTCTATAATTAAATACTGGTAGCCTTGTAAAAGAAGAATAAAAACCAGGACACGTGTATTCCCTGTCTCTTACCATAGAGATACCCGGGATCACCACAGCAGCCAGCCAACAAGAAGTTCAATACCATATGAGGCCTCTAGACCTTGTGCCCTTAGAACCATGAGCTGAAATAAAGCACTTTTAAAGTGGTCTGTCTCCCATCAAATGGATTAATATACACTCTGCTCCTTCCACCCAAGGACAAAGGTACTTTATTCTGCTCTCAGAAATGGAAGTCTCCACCCAGATAATAATGCAGAATCATCTGTAGAGAAATGAAATGCACCATTGTTGAGGCATCCTCAAAAGTGATCAAAGCTGATGATACGGGGTTTAGGAGAGGACCCCCAGAATTGGTGATATCGAGTCCCCACACATTTCTTTTTGAAATTTTTATGTATTTTAAAATAAAGCAGAATTATATCACTTTTCCCCTTTCATTTCTTTCCCCCAACTCCTCCCAGGTCTCCCCTGTTCCAACCTGTCCCATGAACCTCCCTCTCCAATTGATACCCTCTTTTTCTTTGATTATTATTTTTGCACATATAAATACATGTGTACTCATATGCACAAATTATAAGTATAACCTGACTGAATTTTTGTTGTTTGTGTGTACGTGGTTTCAGGAGGGAAAAGAACCAAAAGGTAAGATGAGAATAATAGCTTCGAGGCCAATAGCCTCGTCTCCATGTCACCATATTCCTTAAATACCTCTATGTCACCTTGTCATCACCTTTTTTAAATACCTCTATGTTATCTACTACTGGAAACTAAAAAAATAAAGTTCAGAAGTCCCCAGTAACTCTCTGGTCATTTTCATATCTCCTTTATCCATGTCTTTTACTCTGACCTTTATGGGTCTTTACCTGTCCACAAAGGCGCCCCCTACCTTCATCTCATAGAAAGTTCTCTCCCTGTTTCCCTGACCTAGAATACGCCCACTCCCCACCCCTTTGCTAACAGTGGTTCTCAAACATGAGCACACAAATTCCCTGGAGAACTTGTTAGAGCACAGCACGTTACTAACAACTCCCCAAGTGCTTGCTGCTGCTCTTACTGCTGGTCAAAACAGCACCTGTGGAAAACAAGTTGCCTTGGGCGGGGGGGGGGGACTCTTACAACATGACATGTCCCCTTTCAGGACAATGCCTTCCTTTACTTCCCACTGCCTTTCCCCAGGTGAGAGTGAGCACTGCTACTCTGTATCCCCCTGTGTATAAAGGACAGTGGGTGGTGATGATATTATGTTATTATCACTTATTACATTCATTTTCTAGAAAACTTATCAAATTTTTGAAGGATTTTTAAGAAGCATACAAATAACTACCCCCACAACCTTGCCACAGAGAACTCTTTCATGTTGCACTAGTGATCCCAGCAGTGCCCTTCATGCAAGAGTTCAAAGGCTCAATAGTAGAACATTCAGCCCATGAACACAGGGCTTGGGTTCAATGCCCAGGAAGGCATGAAAAATCAAAGAGAGAGTGGGAAGGAGAAAGGGAGGGAGTCCAGTTGCAGATCACAGGTTGTGCTTATTGGTCACACTTCCACAATCTTCCACCTGAAACATACTTATATTGGGGGATATGTTGGCTGAGGCCCTGGTGAAGATCCCAGGCCAGCCACTGCAGAGAACGCCTCTTAATTTGGTTCATCTGATCATTCCCTGTCATGAGACTGAAGTTACATAACTGAATGCATAGAATAGGCAGCTGCTCTCCCTGCCTTGAATTTACAAAAAGCTTCTTGGAAACTGACAGAGAAACTCCGGGAAGGAATGGTTCTAGTTGGTGAAATTTCAGGAAAAAAAAATTATTCCAGACAGTGAAATTCCAGGAAGAAATGATTCTAGCAGGATCTGTTCTTGGGTTTTGCTCATGCCGTACCTGTGATTGAATATACTTGGCTCATGCCAAGTAGGTGCTCTGAGTTCTAGGCTGCTTTATAATTAAATTTTTAAAATTTAATGTAATGGCTTCATTGTAACATTTTCATATGTGTCCTTTTATTCTTATTTTATTTTTTGCCTTAGCTTTGTATTATTTTTTGAGATAGGCTCTCTCTACGTAGTTCAAGCTGGCTTCAAACTCATTATCTTCCTGCCTTAGCTTCCCAAGGACTACTATTACAGGTTTATCCTACCTTGCCTCCTATGGAAAAATTAATAGAACAAGTTTGTCTCCAGCAACCTTCCACCTCTCTTCACTGTCTTCCTCTTACTCTCAAAGATTTTTTTTTAAATGTATTACATTTATTTTGTTTGGGAGGATGCCTGTGCCAGTGTGTATGTGGTGGTCAGAGGACAGCTTGTAGGAGTTAATTCTCTCATCCCATTATTCTGGTCCTCAGAATTACACTCAGTTCATCAGGTTTAGGGGCAAGTGCCGTTAACTGCTGAGTTATCCTGCCAGCCCTAACATTGTGGGCGCTCGTGCTGCCATGCTTGGCTTTTTCCTGGGAACACTTGGATCTGAACTGGGGTCCTCCTGTTTTCATGACAAGTGCTCTCATCTATGCACCATGTCTCTGGCTCTTCAGGCAGGATTTTTATACTGGTTGTGATAGTTGTTCAAAATGTTCCACAACCAAGGTTCTTGTACTCTAACCATACTTTTCTGCTCTTCTGATGTGTCCTCCAATCTATGTCCTTTACTAAGTAAGGTGCTCTATGGGTAGGATGACAGTTATGCAGAACCCATAATTATTAAGAGCAATAATTCTAGTGTCAAATAAGTCTGGTGGATACATCGTCGACATGACAGTGGGAACATACTAAGCTCTCATTCATCTGTTATGTAATGATATTTTATGTATTTCAATATAAGTTATGATGCCTAAGAAAGCTATGTATAGCACATACCATCTAATCTGCTCACATGAAGTATTAAATAAGTAGTTGTCATTACAAAGATATTAAAAACTTTACTATTACTATTTGCTGAAGACTTTGTCCACTTACCACCTGCACTCCTGTTCCTTTCCACAGAACTAGCAATTTCTGTTATTATTTTGTCAATGTAATACTATGTAGTTCAGGCTGGCTTAGAACTCACAGTTCTTCTGCTACTCCTCGAGTGTTGAGATTGCCGCTCTGAGTCACCACTTGTCATCAGGAAGGGTCTCTGAGGGAGCTCTAATTTTTCACTATAGAATGATTCTTTTCAGATTATATACTGAGTCACTATCTTCTCTCACTTAAATTATTTCTTATTGAATGTTCTTGCTTCTGAGACATAACTCTAAATTCTTTGGTCTTTGTGGTTTTGCATTCAGCAACTACTATTTGAGAGTACTTGGCCATTTAGGAACTTTTTGGATGTCATAAATAACAAAGGGGCATTTAACGGTCAGGGTCTGCAAACTTGCCTATGTAAAGTAGCTCTCTCTACCCACAAACAGATTCGTCATACTCCAAAGCCAGTGCTATTCCCATTAAGGAACATCCTTGTCAGACTACAACTAAATCTCTCACCACTCCTTTGCCCTCTGCACCCAGCTGCCCTGGCCTTGTTTCTATCCTTCCACGGCACCTTGGACCAGCTATTCTTTCTTAGACTACAACTCTTTCTTAGAATTCCTATAAGTCTTGAGAGTCCCACAAATCTTGGCTTAAGTAATATTTCTCTGTGGAGGCCTTCATTAATTTCCTAGTTGTGATGGTTAATCTTCATGATCAATTTCACAGGATTTTAGAAACACCATGGAAACGAGTCTCTGGGAGTGTCTTTGAGGGATTCTCTAAATGAAGTTAGTTAATAATTGACCTCAGATAACCCACCTAAAATGTGAGTGGTACCATTGCATAAGCTAAGGTCCTGGACTGAAGTATAAACTGAACACTCCCTATCTCCTGACTATGAATTCATTGTGACCAGCTACCCGCAGTGAGCCAGTATCTCTTACCATGAGATACTGTACCCTTGCAATGTGAGCCAACAAAAGCTATTTCTCCCTTCAGTTGCTTTTGCTAAATATCTTATCAAAATAGCAAAGAAAGTAACTAATAAACTATTATTTCATGCACGTTCTTCAAACCTTTTTCTTTTCCTTCAATGTATTTGTCAGTTTGTAATTATATATTCACTTATTCAATTACTTAATTAATGCCAGTTTCACCCATGAGATCACAGCCTCCAAGAAAGCAGGAACCACATCTGTTTTTTCTCACCACTGTGCACAGAGCACCTCGCTCCACACTTGTCTTCTTGTTGGCCTTTGGTCTTCGTTGAAATGAATGCCAGCATGTGCAGTGAGTACTGAGTCTTACTAAGCTGCAAAGAAAGGCGGCAGCTACTAACCTGATTGGGTTTGGAGGCTCTCATAGAACTCACTGATGTGAAATGGGGAATTAGACAGAGTCGAATGATTCTTCCCTTTAATTATTTTGTTTTCATTCAAGCATATTAGAATGCAAGGCTTGGTCACAATACATATTTCCAATTTCTCCCTTATTCTAAAATGCTACACTGAGACACTCTGATTGATTGCTTACTCTCAATCTGAATTTTAGTTAAACAAAGAGAACATTTAAAGCTCATTGTCCCTTCATTATTTCAATGTTTCTCAGGTGTGTAAGAAGACAACAGTCCAATTTTTGGAAAATTTGAAAAATACACTGTCAAGTGTCTAACAATCTTGGAACATGATACTGCATGTGCTGGACCTAATTAAATCCCAGATCTCGTGAGTTCTGCATCAAAATTCCAACCAATAGGCGACTTAAGCTCTAACTGGCTCGCAGTTGTGTTGCCTTTTTAATGCCATAGTCTAAGTGACCAGAAAGAATGAGAAATGGAAATATGAGATATGGACAAAGGGAGAGGAACCGCAGAGTCAAGCAGAAGCACACTTCAGTAGCGACAATGGTGCCATTGAGGAGAGAATATGGTGCCACACAACACAGTTCTCACCCTGACAGACCACGTTAGCCAGAGAGTGAGACACTGCATTTGTGTGATTGTATCACCACTACGATGTCTATTTGAGCACATTTTCTGCACCACTAAAACATAGCGTTAGCGGAATTTTGGAACTGCTAACCCCCACTTGGTTTCTTTTTTCTCCTCCTAGACATCAGCTGCTTCTTGCTCCTCCTCCCCAGGGGTTTTGTTAAGATTTGGGCTGGAAACAATATTAAATTCCTCGGGTACTTACTTGGCACTGCTCCTGAACTGGAGTTCTAGAGAACTTGTGTTTGTAAAACCAGAGAACTTTTTTCCCCACTAAATCTTTTGGGGACTCGTGTGGTTATAGGATTTAACACAAATGGAACTACCAGAGCCTTCTTAGTTTTTAGTTCCTTTCTCTTTCAGATTATAAATTCTTATCTCTGAGCAAATATCTATGGATTCCATTTTATTTGGAGCTGTAAATTCACAAACTTAAATAAACCAAAGCTTCAACAATGTCACTAATAGCTTTTAGATTTTCTAAATTTTGCTGCCACTTTTCTACTATAAAGTTTTTATTTATTTATTTATTTTCTAAAAATCTATCTTTTCTCATTTTACATATCAATCCCAGTTCCCATTCCCTCCCCCCCATATGCATCCATTTCTCAGAGAAGGTAAGGTTTTCTATGGGAAGTCAACAAAGTCTGACACATTGCTTTGAGGCAGGACCAAGGCCCTCCCCATTATTTCTAGGCTGAGCAAGGTATCCCTCCAAAGAGAACAGGTTCCCAAAAAAGCCAATACAAGCAGTAGGGATAAATCCTGGTCCCACTGCCAGTGGCCCCACAGTCTGCCCCAGTCACACAACTGCCACCCACATTCAAAGGGACTAGTTTGGTCCTATGCTGGTTCCTTCACTATCAAGCCAAAGTTGGTGGGCTCCCATTAGCTCAGGTAAGCTGTTTTAGTGGGTACAACCATCATGTTCTTAACCTCTTTGTTCATATTCTCACTCCACCCATTCTTCGACTGGACTTTGGGAGCTCAGCCTAGTGCTCTGCTGTGGATCTCTATGGTGTCATTTAAGATAGACAACAATCTGACTACAGGGCAAGGCCACTTCAGGTACCCTCTCCACTATTGCTTAGTGTCTTAGCTGGGGTTAAAGTTTTTTCTTTAAATATTAGAACACACTGTCCTGATTTGGTAATTAGGAAGAGTTACCACTTATTTTTTAAAATTATTTTGAGTCCTTGAAAAGAAGAAAAATAAAAATATGAGAATGAACCATTTTATTGGAAAAAATACTTCATGTATATACAAATTAATAGCATGGAAAAACACAAAGGGTCTACTTTTTCTTTCTATTGCTTCCATCACTCTCAACATCACCCCCCCCAAAAAAAACATGTTTCCCAGAAGACTATTAACAATTTGAGTGTTTGTGGGAAATGTTTTGTTAATAAGAGCAGTAGATTAGTCTCTTGTGAAGGAAGAGTCATAATCAGAGAGGGATGGCCTTCAGTAGGCAGCATCTCAGTTGGCACGATTTGACTTCGTGCCATTAAGAGCCATGCTACACTGAAAGGCTATCAGCCTTCCTTGTTTCCATCTCCCAAAGGATTTTGCCAATATTTCCCACTATAAAAAAGACGGTAAGACCAGGAAGTCTGCTGTGAGACTGTGTCTCCCAGAGTGATCTCCTACACATGATACTTAAAGAATATGGACATGAACAATGACAACATGAACAGATACACTAACACGGAATGGGGAAATCTCACAGGGCCCCACCACTAGACAAAGAATTACAGGCAAATAGGGGATGCTGAGAAAGAGAATTAGTCTTTCCCATAGATTAGCCCCCTAACTGGGTGGTCAGCACGGGAACTCAAATACATACAAGCAACACTAAAGACATTCAGCAGGGTGTGTATATTTGTGTGTGTGTGTGTGTGTGCCCACATACGCATGCACATATGTAAATAACAGTAACAATCAAAAGAAAAGAGGTCATGAATTTGAGAGGGAACAAAAGGAGATAATAAAAAAGTTATTATATAGAGAAGAGAGAGTGTAAAATGACTTAATTCTATGGCAGTTTTAAAAATTCTCCATACAAAACCTTAGGTATCTCATAATTTCTGGTCAAAATGATTGCATGGAAAAAATTCATTTCCCACTCTTCAGTAATCAAAGCCAAATATAGCCATCCTTGGAATGGCAATATCTTAGAATAATTGTTGTTTCTTAGAGTCAGAAGATCTAATGAGAAACAGCATGTTTTTTGTGCTGAAGATCAAACACAGCAATTAGCTTATACACTATCACTGACCTGTATCCAAAGCCCTCCTGGGTTTTCTGTTTGCTTTTCAACTAACATTTAGGTTACCATACTAAATAATGAGTTTCACTATAGCATTTTCATATTTTGATACTTATGTGTCATTATACTTCATTATCATTTTTTATCTTTTTCATTACCCCCCATTTCTCTAGCAGCCCACCGACTATTTCCCTTCCTTTCCCTCATCTGCTTTCATGTCACATGTACACTATTACTTTTGTTTTATGCCCCTCCCATAAGATCACTTCCTCCCCTTTTATTATCCTCCCTTTTAATTTTTAAAAATGATTTTATGTATATAGGTGTTTTGTCTACATGTATGCTTGTGCACCATGAGCATCCTTGATGGTATATTTGGAGTCCAGAAAAGGGCATTGTATCCTTGGAACTTGAGTAACAGAGATTGTGGGCTATCATGTGGGTGCTGGGAATCGAACCCAGATCCTATGGAAGAGTTACCAGTGCTTTTAAACACTGAGCCATCTCTCTACTTACATTTAAAAAAAATACTTTAGCATAGGAAATGTCATATAGTTTTGCACACAAAAATGCATATCCTGGCCAGATCAGTCTTCAGTTTTCTTCCCATAAATACCCTGAAAATGTATGATTGTTCTCTCCTATTTTTATAATCTATTTACTGTGCTGAGGATTGAACCTGCAACCTGAAACTATGCAACCTCTATCTACTGAACTACATCTCCAGCTATAGTCTGTCATATTACATAGCAAATTGCAAAAATATGTTTCTATAGATATCATATATTCATATTCATACCTTATGTCTACATAATAATATATCATAACTCCCCGTGTATTTCCATGACACACACAAGTATGTATACATACACATATATAAATAATAAAATTTAAACCTAGGTTCTGTATATGAAAGAAACTATGTAGCATTTATTTTTCTTAGCTGGGCTTATTCCATTTAACAATGATTTCAAGTTCTATCCATTTTTGTGCAAATACATGACTTAATTTTTGTTTAAAGCTAAATAAATATTCATGGTATATATTAACATATTATCTTCATATGTTCATTTAGTCTGTTTCTATTTCCTGACTGTTGTAAATAATATACCAATAAACAGGGATGTGTATGTTTCTCTGTGGGATATTGACTTAGAACCTTTCAGAAGTGTATCCAAGGGTGGTCCCATAATAGTTCTATTTTTACTTCTGGTTTTGATTTGTTTTGTTTTAGTAACTTCCAAACTGAATTCCAAAGTTCAGCTTGTAGTTTTTTGAGATAGAATTTTACTGTGCAGAGTAGGCAGCCCTTGAACTTGATCCTACTGCCTCGGTCTCCCAAGTACTGGATAACTACAGTGACACAACAAACATCATGATCAACTAGGATATTAAAACTACAAGCTGATTCTGATCCAATGACCATGATGATGAGATTACAATAAGCAAGGAGAAAAGCAATAGAAAATTGAGATTAAAAAGATCACTACGAGTAGATTTTTTAATGAAAAAAAAAAAGCAAACCCCATTCCTGTAAGCAGAGTCATGAAAGATCTTTGAACAAATAAACAGCATGATATAACTTAGACCCTTTCAAGGCCACTTTGGGTGTTTTCTGAAGATAAGATGGAGGAGGTTTGTATGTTACAAAGAATAAAGGATATATGTAGTCAGGAAAGGTAGGAGGTTATCTTGATATATCCAATGAAGGGAGATGCTACTGTAGACTAGATAATGGCAGAAAAGACAATAAACACTGATCAGGTTCTAGGTACATTGTGAAATATCCAGAATGCCTTTTATATACCAGGCATTGATCTGTGTGTTTGGATATAGCACTGAACAAAACAAACCACAGTCTCTTCATAGGGCTTGCTTTCTAGTAAATAATAACTAACAGTTTTTGAGGACTTCCTGTGTTCTAACAATTTTGCTTTCTTAACTTACTTGATCCTCACCACAACCCAACCACATAAGAATATATGGGTATTATCTTCACTTAAAAGATGATGAAATTGGGACTGATGAGATGGCTCAACGGTGACAAGTACTGGCTGACCTTCCAGAAGTCCTGGGCTCAATTCTCAGTCACCAAATGTTGGCTCACAACAGTCTGCAACTCCAGTTCTAGGGAATTCAGCACCCTCTTCTGGTCTCTGTGGGTACCAGGCATGCAAGTGGTATACATACTTATGAGCAGGGGAACCACCCATATGTATAAAATAAAAATAAATATTCTTTAAAAGATGATTAAACTAAAGTAGCACAAAGGAAAATTTGTTCCTTGACAGCTTATAACTTGATAAAGGGAAACCCAAGAAATTCAACTTGAATGTCCAAGAACAAGTCACTCTGTCTCATGACTGCCTTTTTGCCATGCCATTATTTTCACAGTGTTGCACCTCTCAGGGTGCTTTATCTGCTTTTAGCCTACGTATTTCTTATTGCTGTGCATGATCAAAATTTTCATAGAAGAATACCAGGGTGATATTACTGTCCCAAATTTCTGGAGTTGGCTGTTGGTGTGTCAGGTTATCAGAAGACCTAGTGAGCTTCCTCCCTTTTGATATGCACTTAATATTCATCGTTATTGATACCAAGTGTCTTTGAGCATGGTTCTAACACACATACAGAGAAAGAGAGACAGAGACAGACAGAGAGAGAGAGAGAGAGAGAGAGAGAGAGAGAGAGAGAAGGAGATACAATACAGGACAGTTTAGAAAGTACTTACTGAGCCAAATATGTGTACAGCCTATCAATTTGTGTCCAGAAACAAGTACTTTTAACTACATATATGGTTGTCCTTCAGTATCTGAGGAAGATATGTTCCAGGACCCAGAAACCAAATGCCAGGGGCACTCAAGCCTTTTATATAACATTATATAATATTTGTATGAAGCAGTACATATCTTCTTAAATGTCTTTAATAATTTCTACATTACTTATAAACTCCAATGAAATGTAAGGGCCATATTAACAGTTGTTGAACTGCATGATTTAGAACAGTGGGTCTCACACTTCCAAATACAGTTCCTAATGTTGTGGTGACCCACAATCATAAAATTATTTTACAGCTACTTCATAACTGTGATTTTACTACTGCTATAAATTGTAATGTAAATATCTGATATGCAACACCTCAGTTTGACCCCCAGTTCCTCTTATTGAACAAATGCAGTTTAAAAAGCTTTATCTTCACATTCTTTCTGAAACAGCTTTATAAAGTATATAAATATAGATTTCTATAAATGTATATGATTGCATTATAATAAACTTTGCGTATTTTAAGTATGATATCTGTATGTACCTATGGGATCATCATCATGATCAAGATAAAGGAGAATGGAAATATGATCACATGCAAACATTCCTGGGCCAAAGTTGGATATTTTTGTTTAGCAATTTTTTGGATTTAAAAAACAAGGTCTTATTGAATAGCCCTGCCTGGTCTCCAATTCACCATACAGACAAGACTATCTTAATTTACTGTATAGACCAGACTGGCAAACTTGTAGAAATGTTGTACTTCTGCCTCCCAAGTGCTGTAATTTCATGTATGCACTCCTAAACCCAGAAAAAAATATTTATTTTCTTAGTGTACTAAACAATAATTTTCAAGAGTTTCAACTAATCATATCAACTCTATACTTAATACACTTGTTTGATTCATGTCAGAGTTTCTCAGTCTGTAAGTTGAGATTTTCAATACTAAACTTTCAAATTCAAGTATCAACCTGATACCCAAGCTAAGTACAATAAGCAGAAAGATGATAAATTTTGAGTTAGAGAATCAGTCCAAGGAGTCAGTGAGGCTGATTGATTTTTTCTTTTTGGAAATAAAATATGTGGATTATTTATCAGATAAAATGAAATCTTAGTGATCCTTTTGGGCTTTTATATATGAGAAAATATGGGCTTGGTGTTTATAAGCTTTTGAAAAATCTTTGTATTACCTAGCAAAGATATTTCCAGTCTATGACAAAGGTGCAAAGCCAGACAGCAGCTAAACTCATTTAAAAGGAAAAGACCGAGAGAGGGGAAGAGAGAGAAAGAAAAAAATCTACACACCTGCTTATTTGATGAATGTGCCTAGTAGTGATAGATTACCATCAAGGTCTTAGAAAATTATGCACAGGGGCCCTGAAGGGTTTTTCTTTATCAAACTGATTTATCAATCACCTTTGCTCAAGTACAGCCTGCACCTCCCACATTGCTATAACATTTTCACTCTAAATGGAGAGGAAAACTGAGGGGGAAGAAAGATTGCTTGAGCATCTGGACCATGACAAACCACTGCCCTGGGCCACTTTTACCCACCCGTTTGATTTACAGTCTTGTTCATAAAATCTGATGGTGGGAAAAGAAGATGAATATCATTTAAAGCAGTATAACATTAAGATGAACAGAGCAAGTTCCGTGTACTAACATGGAGAGTGAAGCATTCTTAAGGAGGTATTGGATACAGGGCCAAAGAAAGAGGAGGAGCCTTGCAAATACCATGTAGCCACCAGGGAGAGCGATACAAATGAGAGCAGCCACTGCAGTGCGTATTGAGGGGAAAGAAGCATTTCCAGCATTAGCTGTTTCTAAACGCACTGTACTACTGACCTAAAAGAGACAGGCGCCCCTTCCACCAAAACAAAAAGGAAGAAAGAATAAAAAAGGGAAGAGACAGGCGGGAGTGAGACAATAGTTCCAATTAGTTCTGTCTTTCTACCACATTTAATGGCAGTCAGATTTCTGGGTCTTTTCATTTCAGACACATCCTTGTCTACCCATCAGAGATAAAGCAATCAATCCCACTTAGGCAGAGTCTGTAAGCAACAGAAGTTAGCACAATAGAAAAATTAATCGGGGGAAAGAAATTGTGCAGATAAAATACTCCCCCTCTCTTCATCAGTGAAAATAAAGAAATATTCCATAGTAGGAAATGGCTGGAACAATTTCCAACCTTTACGCGGTAGGCTGTCTGAGAGTTGAGCACTTCCCATGCCCAATTTCTCCAGTGAAGGCAGATTGTAACTCATGCAGTGGTCTAGAAAACGAAAAGATCATTTAAAAGGACTAAGGAGAACAATATTTGTTTGTATTTCATTGACTAGGTAGAAAGGGAATCCTAATTTTTCCAGTGCAAATATGTGGAAAGACACTGGTGAAGTTGCGTACGAAAAAGAAAATCTCTAAATTCCCACGAGTCTTCAATGATGAGAAAGAAGACCTGGCCACTCTCAGTGGGAATGTCTCTCTCTAACCCTGTTTAAAGGTAAACTTTCCTGTCAAAAAAAAAAAAAAAAAAAAAAAAAAAAAAAAAAAAAAAACCTAATTATATTATATATTATATAATAGCCTCCCCTGTGGCATTTGTTATTTAGAGCGACAGTGCTGAATTGCCTCAATACTCATCCCCATAAAAAACAAAAACCTCATGCTCTCCAGTAGTAACTAGAGTCAGATATCCTGGGTGCATGTGTGCCAACGTGCAATAAAGGTATAGGGTGAAAATGGAAGACTGGAGAAATCCATTTATATCAGCTTGCTATGGGAGATTCTTCATCTAATATTGTAGCTTATGGAGCTTGAAAAGATGTTAAAAGTGTGGTTGATTGGTTGGTGAGGTAAAACAAGAAGCAATGGATTCCCCATAACTAAATTAGAAGTGTTAGAGCTCTCTTACTTTACAAAGAGGAAGAGATCCAAAAGTGTATTGGGAAGAGGATTTTGAGGGGATTTATCACTTCAGACCACCTCAGCAATTCTTGAAAAGTCCAGAAAACATGATTCTCTATGACTGTGAAAAATAATTTGTAAGTCGACCATTAGTGTCACTACAAGTTCTATGATTGCTTAGTCCCAGACTTTGCGAAATGTCAAAGTGATGAACATAACGGAGTGCCAGGGGCAAGTGTAACACTCAACCACCACCAAAGTACGTGTGTGGTAATATAAAGGTGGCAAAGCAGCAATCAATATGGTGTGATGTAGGCAAACCTATGGCATTAATTAGCTGATTATGGAAATCCTGAAAAGTGAAATGCACAGGAAGTCTAATCAATGGTTTGATTTGCAGAATTGAAAAGGTCCTGTGTCAAATGAGCAATAAGGTCTAGACACAATCATAAGAGTAGAGTCAGTGAACTCCCTGACTTCCATCAGTTTACAGGCTCAAACACCTTGAGTGAAGAAGAGACTAGGTCCCTTCATGAAGGCTCTCAGTCCACTAGATAACTCTATCCTGTTCATCTTTCTCCTAACCTTCCTAAAAGAATCCATAGCTTTCTGAAAGTAGAACTGTGCATTGTTCTAAAGTGATAGTGTGGCTCACTGTTCAGAGTAGTAGCTTATGGAAGTCAGCCCTGGAGTGTTTCCAAGGTGGACACAGTTTTACCCAAACCCTTCAGGTAGCTTTTTCCAAAACTCAGGCTACAAAATTGAAATACATACACACTTGGCAGCTGGAAAAATCACCATATTCCTTCCCTCACCTGTACATTGAGAAATATAAGTTGAAACAGATCCCACTAGAACCATCTGTTTTTCAATGAACAGTGAAATAAAAGCCATATCGTATTTCTGGAAGAACTGCAAAGAGAAATGCTAATAAGGTCTAAGAATCCTAAGAGTAGAGTCAGTGAACTCCTTGACTTCCATCATTTTACAGTCCCAGAACACCTTGAATGAAGAAGAGGCTAGGTTCCTTGATAAAGGATTTCAGTCCACTAGAAAAGTCTATACGGTTAATATTTCTTGATTAACAAACATAGATTTTGACTAGTGAGGACTTGAAAAGTACAGGTGTAATGATTCTTGCCACATCACCATTGAAATTATCCTTTCGGCATATTTAGACAATAGTTGGATCATGGAGAATAGCAGTGGATTATTATAAATTGAAGTAGATATTGATTCCCATTGCAGCCATTGCATTAGATATAGTTTCATTTCATAAACAAATTAATACACCCCCTCTGATTTAATTTCTCTGATGCAGTGATAAAATACTTTGACAAAGACAACTTGAGGGATAAGTGATTGATTCTGGCTCCCAGTTCAAGGGTACAGTCCATTATAGTGAGGAAGTCAAAGAGGTAGGAGCATAAAGGAGCTGATCATATGACATCCTTAACTAGGAAGCAGAGACTAGTTAATGTATATTGCTACTCTCCTTCCTTTCTTCATTTATAGAGTCAAAAGTCCAAACCAGGGATCTACTACTCACAGTGAATAAGTCTGGTCACATCAAATGTAATCAAGATAATTCACCCATAGGCATATCTAGATGCCCATTTCCCAGACAATTACAGATTCTCTCCAGGTGAAACAGAAACCATCACATCATTGTCACTGGAATGCAACTACTGATTGCAAGTGGATGTTCTCCAGCTATGTGGATAAAACATCAACAGAACCCTTTTCATCATGTTGGTTCTGTTTCTCTGGAGAAACATTTAGGGATACATACCTCTAATACACATTTCTTGATGCCCTTTGTAAATAATAAATGTATATGACTACTTACTATGAATTTTAGGTATAGCTTTGAAAGTTACACTTGAGTTAATATGTGAAACAACCAAGCTACATGTAGGAATTTTGTTCATCTATCAGTAACATAAATGCATTCTTTTTTTAATTCAGAACATTTTCATGCTATGAATATTTTCTTAATTATTACACAAATTAAACTTTTAAAATATAAATTATACACCATTAAAGAATATTGATAGATATTTAAAAATATTTTTTGTCTAGCATGTACAATTGTTGTGAATTCTCTTCTAATAACAGTCCCAAAATTTCAATACACTGATCAGCTCATAACAATTTCTCTTTGATTTCTCCTTTGAAACGTAAATTTTCTTAGAAAAAAAGTCTTAGGTTCCAAGTATTTGAGTTTACTAAATCATATTTCTGCTATTAATTTCTATTTTAATTTATTTGTGGTAAGAAAACATATCTTGTTTAATTTGAATCCTCTGATGTGCTGGTAAATTTTTGTAGCTTAGAATGCCCTCATAAATGTCTCATTGGGAATATGGGGAAATGTGTGTGGTGCTGTTATTTAATGGAACAGTCTGTAAATGTCCATTAGGTTAAGTTGACTGGTGGTCATGTTTGAAACTGCTGTAACTTCTGGATACATTAATGCTTTATCAATAAGAAAGGACCTTCTTTATCACTGATTATGTCTCATGTTCTGAAGTTTACTTTGTATAATGCTATTATACCCACTCCATTTTCCTTTTCTTAACCTTTTTTATTTTATTTTTTAAAAAAGAAAACAACTATATTTTTTTTAAATTTTGCCTACCAATTCCAGTTCCCACTCCCTCCCCTCCTCCCAATCCCTCCACATTCCTCCCACTTCAGCCCCCCATCCACAGAGAGGGTAAGGCACATTGCTTTGGGGAAGGTCCAAAACCCTCCCTACTATATCTAGGCTGAGCCATGTATCCCTCCAAAGTGAAGAGGATCCAAAAAAGTCATTACAAGCAGTAGGGATAAATCCTGGTGCCTCTGTCAGTGGCCCCACAGTCTGTCCCAGCTATACAACTGTCACCCACATTCAGAGGGACTAGTTTGGTCCTATGCTATCTCCTCCTTTTCATAATCTTAAAATGTATATCTCAACCATCCTTCTACTTTATCCAGTTGTGTCTTTATATTTTAAGTAACTTTACTATAAAAATAATGTTGACTTCTTTTTACATCTCATCTGAAAATGACTTTCTGTCATATGGCTACTAATATAGTTGGGTTAGTATCTGTCATCTTGATACTTCTATTTATCTTATCTATTGCTTATTGACTTTTCCATTCTTTTATTTCCACTGAATAGAGTATTTTCTATAATTTCACTGTATTGCTTTTATTTCTTTCTTATCTCTATTGTATTATTTTCTGTTTTATTTATGACTTACAGTGCACGTTTAAACTCATGACATTTTACCTTTGATTAAAATTGTACCCTTTCATGTGTTGCATATAAAATAAAAATACAATGCTTGCATTTTTAATATTCCAGTCTTTGTGATATTAATGTCACTGGTTTTGTTTTTAAATGCCTCGAGTCTTTGCTTAATTAAATAGCACATTACATTTGAAGAGACAAATAGGAAAATCTCTTTTCTTTCGATATATTTTATCAGTTATATTTCCTGTTACTGTGAAAAAAATATTCTCCCAAGAGCAATTTAATGGGAAATAATTTATTTTAGCTCACATTTAAAGGATACAATCAATCATGGCAGGGAAGTCATGGCAGTAGAAGCTAACTGCAGCTGATTGCATTGCATCCAGTCAGGAGTCAGCATGATGATTGCTAATGCTCACCTTTGATTCACTTTTTTATTCAGTCCTGGACCTTCTCTCATGGAATGTTTCCATCCATATTTATGGATGGCCATCCCAAGTCCACTATTAACCTAATGGATATAACTGCTCACAGACATGCCCAGGACCTTGTATACTCAGTAGCTGTGGATCCTGTCAAGCTGACAGTTGATATCAAGCATCTGATATACCCATGGAGTTTCCAATTTTAGTCTTCATCATTTCCTTTTACAATCCCATATTTTTATATTATGTTTCTTTGACTGAAGTATTTCTCCTACTATGGATCTGTTGCTTGTGACATCTTTCAGATGTTTTTCATCAAAAAACTTATTTCATCTTTATTTCTGAAAGATATTTTTGAGTATAGAATTTCAGGTTATCTAATTGTCTTTCATCAATGTAAAGATGTTGCCTTACTTCTTTCTTGCTGTATGACTTCTTAGAACTCTTCAGTCCAATTATACTTGTAGCTGAGAACTTAAGTTTTCCATTCCTCTGAATGCTATTAAATTTTTATTTATCAATAATGCTGAATAATTTGATTCTGATATGTCTTCACATCAGAGTTCCCTCTATGTTTCTTATTTTCATGTTCATGATCTATACATATGTATGTTTATTTCATAAAACTGATATGTACTTCAATTACTATAGTTCAAAGACTTTCTTTGCCAGCCCTATTTTTCTTCTGCTATGGGAATTTCAGTCACAAATGGTGATGTCTCTTTCAAAGATGCCCTTCAATTTGCTAATACATCTTTGTCACTTTTTGTGTGTCATTTTAAATAGCTATTGCTATATATTTATGCTTTCTTCTTTGTTGTGTAATTGCCATTGAACTTCTGTAGCACAATGAAATCACATATTGTACTTTTCATCTCTAAATGTTTAACTTGGATCTTTTATACTTTCAATGTGCCTGCTTAATTGTGTATTATGGCTGGATACTGGTATGTGATTCATATATGGCACACATACTAATTGCCCAATTAAAATGTATTTTAGTGTCTTTTAGTGTATTCGTAGATTTGTGAACAATCAGAATCCAAGCAACTAAAAATGGACAAAAACTTGTCTTTAGGCATCAGAAAAATGTAAATCGAAACTGCTTTGAGATTCCATGGCACCCCAATCAGAATGGTCACTATCAAAAAATAAAAAAGGTAAATGGTAGTGAGGATGTGTGGAAAGAAAGAACCTCTAGACATTGCTTTAGGAATATAAATTAGTGTAACCACTGTGGAAATCTGCATAGACGTTTCTCAGAAAACTGAAACGACAAACTAATATGATCTTGTTGTATTATCCCTGTGTATATATCCAAAAGAATCAAAAGCAGCATACATCAAAAATCCTACATGCCGTGTTTATGGTGACAATATTCATAATAGCTAAGTTACAGAATCACCTTAAGTCCCCAGCAAGAAATAAATGCATAAAGAAAATGTGGCATCAATACACAATGGAGTATTATCTAGAAATAAAGATGAATGAAATCATGTTGTTTGCTGGGAAATGTTTGGAACTAGAAATCATATGAGTGAAATAAACCAGCAGAACAAAATAAATATTGCAAGTTGTCTCTTACATGCAGAATAGGGATTTTGACAAAGAGATGTAAAAAGCAGATGGGGATTGGAAGAAATGGGACAAGAGAAAACAATGGCTGTCATGTATACAGACACAGTATGAGTGTGTGCAAATGTCACAATGAAACCCATTATTTTGTATGAATTTTATATATCTGTGCAAAAGTCACTACAGCAAAATTTTGAATATTTTCTTCTACTCAACAACCACTTACCCTTTAGCTATTGCTTGTGTATCTTCCTTCCAAATGCTGCAGTCCTTGAATACAGGGTCTCAGGTTGTGGTGACCCCAACCTGAAAATCATTTTCATTGCTGCCTCATAACTGTAATGAATCATAATGAAAGTATCCAATATGTAGGATACCTAATATGCCACCCCTGTGAATCGACTCCCCCACGGGGTAAGGACCCACAGCTTGAGAATATATATTTTTTATCTATATAAATCTGCCTATTCTGAACATATCATAAAATAAATTCAGAAATTTGAGGGTATTTACAATTGGCTTCTTTTCTTAACATATTGTTTTCAAAATTCATCCATGTTGCTATATTTCCTTGTACCACAGTTTCTTTTGTGTCCAAATAATATTTCAAGCTATAGCTGAGCCAAATTTTATCATTTCATAGGTCAATGAACATGCAGGTCATTTTTAACTTTTAGTTATGATAAAAAAAAATGCTATGCACATTTATGCACCAGTTCTCGTGTAAGGATATGTTTTCATGTTTCGAGTACATGTCTAAGAGTAGAATAGCTGTATCAAGTGGTAAGTCTGTTGTGGAGGTAGTAGACTGATTTCCAAAGTGGATGATACATTTTGTATTGCCAAAGTATTATGTGCAGATTCCAATATCTTCATAGACTCAGAAATGCCAGGTATTTTTTAATTATAGCCATCATAGTACATATGAAGTAAGTTTTCACTATTGCTAAAATTAGCATTTTCCCAGAAGTAATGATTCTGGCCATTCATCTGTCTTCTGAGGAAAAATAAAAATTTTAAGTCCTTTTCCCATTTAGAATATTTTCTATTTTTTGACAGTTTCATGCATGTATATAGTGGATTGCAGCACTTTTTCACTCCCTAATCTCTTGTCTTATTTTCCTTCTTTCCTTCCAAATTCTTTCTTCTTTCTAACATGGTCCCATTCCTGCTTTCATACCTTTCCTGTGTGTATAACCCACCGAGATTACTTAGGGTTGCCTCTGTGAGCACAGATGTAAGATTATTTACTGGAGCATGGGCAACTTATTAATGGCTACACCACTGAATAAAGTGACCCTTCTTCCTCCAGTCACCATCAGCTATTAACAGTCTCTCAGTGAGGGCTGGGCTGTCGTGATCCATTCCTCCATTAATGATGAAATATTGATATACCCAACCTGCAGGTCTTCGTGCAGGTAGTCACAGCAGTGTATCACTGGTTTTATCATTGTGGTGGTTTGAAAGAAAATGGCTCCCAAAGGGAGTGGCTTTATTAGAAGATGTGAACTTGGAGTAGGCATGGTCTTGTTGAAGGAAGTGTGTCACTGTGAAGGTGGACTTTGAGGTCTCATATGTGCTCAAGGTACCACCCAGTGTTGAGACCACTTCCTCTTGCCTCCAAGATGTAGGACTCTCAGCTATTTTTCCAGCACCGTCTCTGCCTGCATGTTGCCATGTCTCACCATGATGACAATGGACTGAACCTCTGACTGTAAGTCACCACCTCCATTAAATGTTTTCCTTTGTAAGAGTTGCTGTAGTCATGGTGTCTCTTCACAGCAATAGAAACCCCAATCATGTGGGATGTCCTTATGTATATTTTATTGGTTGATGAATAAAGCTGTTTTAGGCAATGGCTTAGTAGATTATAGCTAGGCAGGAAATCCAAACAAAGATACAAAGAGAAAGAAGGAAGAATCAAGGAGACACCATGTTGCTGCCAAAAGAGAAGGACACTGGAATCTTAACAGTAGGCCACAGCCTTGTGGTGGTACATTGATTAATAGAAACGGGTTAATTTAAGATGTAAGAATTATTTAATAAGAATTCTGAGCTAATAGGTCAAGCAATGATATAATTAATATAGTTTCTGTATGATTATTTGGGTCTGGGCAGCCAAGAACAAAAGAGTAGTATCCATCTGCACTATAACTAAGACAAACCTCAATTTTACTTTGGAATATTTATTTTATTAATGTTGAATTTTAAGACATCTTTGAAAAGTCCATCATAAGTTATGTCTTTTTTCTTTAAACATTTTTTCATACAATGTATTTTGACCCTTTGTAAGTAGTTTCTCCCTCTGTGTAAATTGTCTTACTGTTTTTTTGACATTGTTTTTCACATAGCACAAGATTCTAAGGTCAATGAAGTACAGTTTATCAGTGCATCCTTTTAAGGTTCAAGCCTTCATTGTTATATCTATAAAACTACCATGTTCATCAGGATTTTCTTTTATCTTTAGAAGATGTAATTTTTTTTTTATTTTGGCCTATGATCATCATGAACTAGTGTTTAAACATGGTGTGAGGGCTGTCTAGGTAAATTTTTGAAAGTATATCTACAGTTGTTTCGGCGCCGTTTGATAGAGAGATAACCTCTGCTCTACTGTACTGCCTTTGTTCCTTTGTCAAAGATAAGAGTCGGTGTTCACAAAGCTCTACTTTTGATTCTCTTATCTATTCTATTGATCTGCTTGTCCATTCTACTGCCAATCCCATACTATCTTGATCACTTTATCTTTAAGTAAATCTTTTCAAGGTGGCAGCAGGCATCTCAATTTATTCTTCCCCTTTAATTCTGAGTTCACTATTCTTGGTATTTTGTTTCTTTACATAAATACTACAACCAGCTTGGCAATATCCAGAAAAAAAAAAAAAACCTTATGTTGAATTTATACTTCTAATTGAGAACTAACATCTCAACAACACTTAGTTTTCTTATCCATTCTCATAGGTATCTTTTTTCCATTATTTTAAGGTTATTTTAACAAAATTTTAGTCTTCTTGTCTATATTTTCTTAGACTTACACCTCTATTCTTGATTTTTTGGTGGAGGTAGTACAAACTGTAATGTGGTATTTAATTTACAATGCTGCATATTTAGTTTTGGAATATAGGAAAGTGATCAGATTTATATTATTAACACTGTTTCCTGTAACCTTGGCTTTAGTTTCAAGAAAGTTTTCGCCTCCTGATTCTTCCAGATTTTCTACATAGATATTGTGGTTTTTGAGAACAAAGACATTTTGTCTTCCTTTCTAATTTGCATATACTTCATTTCCTTTTCTTTTTGTTGCATTAATTAGGCATTCTAGTATGACAGTCAAAAGTAGTAGTCAAATAGACTTCCCTGTCTTATGAAGCAAAAAGAGAAAGCTTCAAATGTCACCCCATAAAGCGAGATGTTAGCTATAGAATTTTTGTAGAAATTCTTAATAAAGGTGATGAATTCTACCTCCATTACAAATTTGTTGAAAGTCTTTTTTAGTCTCAAATGGAATAGGGGCTATTGTCAAATGTTTTCTCTGTGTCATATTGTCATATGAATTTTTATCTCTAGCCTGTTGATATAATAAATTAGATTAATTCATTTTTTATTTTCATAAATCAGTATTTTCATAAGACATTATTGGTATACAAAGAGCAATAAATATTTAATATTGATGACTTAATGATTTTTCAATACATAACATACCTGTGAAATTAATGTGATTTCTAGCATAAATATATTCAGGGTCTGGAGAGATGGTTCCACAGTTAAGAGCACTTGCTGCTCTAAAAGAGGACTGAAGTTTGATTCCCAGCAACAATATCAGGAAGCTCCCAACCACCTTTAGTTCCAGTTACAGGGGACCCAAAGCCCATTTCTGCTTTTCTCAGTAAATACATGCAGGTGTTCATAGACATACAGATACACATATAAATAAAAATAAAATGTATCTTAAAATAAGAACATAGCCATTCTCTTTAAAATTTCCTCCTAATTTATTATTTTTGATGAGGATGTTTAATGTAAGACCAACTTTCTAAGCATATGTTTAAAAATGCAATATAATACTCTTAACACTAAACCTGCGATTGTATACTAGATTTTGGCACCCACTCATCATTTGTAATTCAGACTTTGAACCCTTTTATTCATATCTACCCTGATCAGAGTCCTTAGTAATCGTCTCTTTATTCTGTTTCAGTCATTTTGACTATTTTAGACTTTCTGTATGTATGATATTGTGGATTTCCAATTTGGCGTATTACTAACATCATTTGGCATAATCATTTAGCTTGTAAATAAAGAATTTCTCTTAGGTTTTAAGATGAATAATATTAAACTGGTTAATTAATATTAAATTGCATAGATTGAATTTTCTTTATTCATTTGCTGTCAATCACCACGTAGCTTAACTTCATGTTTTGCCAATTACAAATAATGCTGAACTGAGCATAATAGCACATCCATCCACAATTCTGTTTCCACTCCTCTTAGATCAGATTTTCCTCTTGCTTAAATGCAGTTAGCATTTTCTCTGAAGTTGTGTATTTTAAGTTATTAGATGTGGTCCCTCAGCAAGTCATATTATGCTTGTTTTCCTTTTTTTTTTCTTTTGTTACTTGTTTTATTATTTTTATTACTGTTGTTTATTTTATGACTTTTCAGGCTAGTTCCGTGGTGCCAGTATTCTTTGTCATTTGTAGCCACAAAAGTCTGTTCACTTAACTTGATGGGCAAATGTTCAAAAGAGATATCTTTAAATGTCTTGTACTAGTAGTCCTCCTACCTTTCTGAACCATTGTGTGATGAAACAAGCACCAATGTTCCAGGAGACAGTTAACATTTATGTATTAACCTCCACTTTCTATTGTTTTGAGACTCAACGTTATTATTTACATGGGCCAGTAATGCCTTCTCAGGCCATTTCTGAGTAACTATAGAATGAGAGATAAAACAGTATTTGTCTTTGTTTATCTGGGCTATTTCAGTCAATATAATATTTTCTACTTCTATCCTTTTTTCTATGAATCTCACTTATCTTCACTGCTGAATATTATTCCATAGTGTGCACACAGCACATTTTTACTATTCATTCATCACGGAATGGACATTTATGCTGCTTCCATTTCCTGGCTGCTATAAATAGAGAAGCAATGAGCATGACTGAGCAAGTATCTTTGTAGTAGTTTGTTGAGACCTGTGGGCATGTGCCAAGGAGTCATATAGCTGGGTTATATGGCATATTTCTTTTTAGCATTTTGGGAGTTCTGAACACTGGTTTCCAAAGTGCATACACCAGTTTTTAATCCCCCAAATTATATAAGGGTTCCTCTTCCCGGTTATTTTCTTAATCTTAGCCATTCTGATTGGTATGAGATGAAATTACATTACCCTAATTGCTAAGGATGATGGCTTTTCTGAGATATTTCTTGGTTATTTTTATTTCTTCTCTTAATAGCTCTCTGTTCTGATCCATAACTCCATTTTTAAATTGGATCCTTTTTTTCTTGATTCTTTGTTTTATGAGTTCTTCCTGTATTATGGATATTAATCCTCTGCCAGGTATATAGCTGGCTGGGATTCACTTCCATTCTGTAGAATTCCTTTTCCATTGGTTTATTTTTTTACTTTTATGAATAGAATTCTTTTAATTCATGAGGTGACATTACCAATTGCTGATACTAATTCCCGAGGAAATGGTATCCTATTCAGAAAGTCCTTTCCTTTCCCACACCTGAAGGGTACTTACCTATGTTTTCTTTTAGAAGTTTCACATTAAGTTCTTTGATCCATTTGCAATTGAATTTTTGCAGGGTGAAATATATGAGTCTAAGTTCACTCTTCCATATGTAGACATCCAGTTTTTCAACCATCATTTAATGGAGACTGCAGTGATATTTTGTTTACGTCCTAACAAATAAAGTTTGCCTGAAGATCAGAGTGCACAGCTAAGCCACTAGAAGCCAGGAAGTGGTGGCATGCACCTTTAAGCCCCAAACTCAGTAGACAGAGAGAAGCAGAGGGATCTCTCTTCTCTTCTCTATTAGTTCAAGGTCACCCTGGACTACACAAAACTGAATCTGTCTAAAAGAGAAACAGAGCTCACACAAAGGTGATTCCAGCACTTGGGACCACATGCCTTGAATCCCAGCACTAGGGAGGTAGAGACAGGAGTGATATGGCTAGATGGAGAGAGGAATATAAGGCAGAAGAAGACAGGAGCTCAGTGCAGTCTGAAATTTGGTCAAGACAGATGGAGTCTGGAGATGCAGTCTGAGGACAGCCACCACTACTTCGGTCTGAATATTGGTAGAAACAAAAGAACTCTCTAGTGGCTGGCCTCTCTGCTTCTCTGCTCTTTGGCATTTACCCCTATATCTGACTCTGGGTTTTTATTATTAAGACCAACTAGAATTCATACCACAGTAGGTGCTGTCTTTTCTCTAGTGTTTTTGTTATTTTGCTTGTGGGGTGTTTTTTTTTTTTTTTCAGCGTTTATGAAGCTATAGTTACATAGTTTCTTGGTTTGGCAGAAAGTACCAATCCAAGGTAAACATGTGTGTTTTTGTTACTGAGAATGCATTCAGTATATATACTGTAGCCATATTCAAATCGATTTTGGGCTGGGGCTGATGGCACATTCTGAGGCAGCAGGCTCACAAACAAGTTCAAGGCCCACCTGAGCTGCCGAATGACTTTAAGACCAGCCTGGGCAACCTAATAAGAATGTGTCTCACTGGGCGATGGTGGCGCACGCCTTTAATCCCAGCACTCGGGAGGCAGAGGCAGGCGGATCTCTGTGAGTTCGAGACCAGCCTGGTCTACAGAGCTAGTTCCAGGACAGGCTCCAAAGCCACAGAGAAACTCTGTCTCGAAAAACCAAAAAAAAAAAAAAAAAAAAAAAAAAAAAAAAAAAAAAAAAAAAAAAAAAAAAAAAAAGAATGTGTCTCAAAGGAAAATGGAAAGAGGGCTAAAGATTTATCTCAATAATAAAGCAATTTCCTAGTCAGTACATGACCTGGGTTGAACCTCTAGTACCACAAAGGTTTGGGTTGTTCTGTTTGTTTAGTTGGTTGGTTTGTTTTGTTTTAGTATGGGTAATTTTATATTATGAAATTAATTGTTTATAAGTGTGTATTATCATTTAAATTTAAATTTAATTTTATTTTAATTTTATTTTAAAGTTTTAATTGAAATAGAATTATACCCCTTTCCTACTCCTCTTTCTCCCTCCACACTCCCCCAGCTACTGCCCATTCCCACATACTACTGAAGTTGATAGCCTTTTTATCTTTAGTTGCATTAGATGTGTGTGTGCACAGATATGTATAAATAGAACCTACTGAGTCTGTGTTTGTGGTTTGTATGTATATGGTTTCAATACTGACCACTCCACATTGGACAACCAACAAAGGGGGTCATCCCCAGGGGAGATTACTTCTTCTCTCAGCAGTTAATAGCTGTCTGTCATTAACTGTCTAGAGGTAGGACACCATGAAAAATTTTCCCTTCCACATAAACATAGATACTGTTATTGTTCAGGTCTTGTTGATACAGGCCTTTCTAGGAAAGGCTGTTTTACAGCAGACTTCCTAATATTCTGGTTTTTCTAATCATTCTGCCCTTTCTTTCAAGATGTTCCCTGAGCCATCGATGCAGGAGCTGTAATGTAGATTAATCTGCTTGGGCAAGGCTCCTCAGAGTCTGTTGATCTCTGCATTGTATCCACTTGTGGCTTTCTGTGATGTTCTCCATTTGCTGTAGAGAGAAGGTTCTCTGAGGAAAAGTGCAAGCCACACTTACCTCTGTGTTTAAATATAAGATTTAGAAGGAAATAAGGAATTATGTTAGTCTAGTAAAATGGAGGTAGTATGATATGGGATTTCCCTCTGTATGCTATGATTACCAATGATAAATAAAGGAACTGCTTTGGGCTTATAGCACAGCTATAAGGAAACAGAGCTAGGTGTGGAAAACTAAGCTGAATGCTGGGAGAAAGGAGGCAGACTCAGAGAGAAAACATGTAGTCCCACTGGAGCAGATGCCAGAACTTTAGCTAGTAAGCCACAGCTATGTGATGATACATAGATTATTAGAAATGGGTTAAATTAATATATAAGAGTTAGCCAATAAGAAGATAGAACTAATGGGCCAAGCAGTGATTTATTTAATACAGTTTCTGTGTGATTATTTTAGTTCTGGGAGGCCAGGACAAACAAGTGGAGAGTAGCTCCAGAAAGCTGCCTCCCTCCAACAAATTGGCACCCATGTGGTCGACTAAATCCATGAAAAACCCGAGAAAGATTAAAAAGGAATCCTAGACACAAAAGAACAGAGTTAAGCATGGTTTGGTAGCAGCAGTTTCTTGGCTGGGCTCTTTTAGCTAGAAGCAGGCAAAGGTGTGGCTCCTTTAAGAGGGATCTTCCTGATTCAGCAATAGTAGAAAAAAAGCCGTGCCATTTTAAGATGTGGCTTTCTGGGCTATACTGGGCTAGACCCCAGAAAAGAAGCTTTCAGATCAGATCTAGCTCAAGTCATCTGGGTCATGTATCCCGAGAGGGTGATGTCTTCAGCAATAGGGGCTCACTCTTAACTCCTGAGAGGAAACCGGGGGCTACCTTGATAATTTATATTGTTTTGAGAATCACATGAACTACTCTGACCAACCCTTTGAAAGTATGTTTCTTATGAGGCACTAGGGTTTGTGTTAGTCTCTGGTTCTTATAAGGAGCGATGTCAGCCCAGGTGACTTAACTTACTTTACACATATACACATGAGCATGCATGTGTATGTATATGTGTTTTAGAATATACATTTTTTGTTATAACTTCTGTGTCAAATTTCCACATGTGATTCATTTGCTATACTCACAAAGTGATACATAAAAGAACAGTATTTCTTTAAAATGACAATTTTTAATAGACAACTTAGAAACAAAAATTTCCTAGTTCGTAGGGTTAAAAAGATGGCTCAGTGGCTAAGAACACGTGCTGCTCTTGCAGAAGATCTGAGTTCTGTTCCCAGCACCCACATGGCTGCTTACAACCTTCTGCAACTTCAGTTTCCAGAGAATCTGGTGCAATGCCCTTTTTTTTTTTTTTGCCTCAGAGAGCACCATATGCATGTGGTGCACAGACATACACATAGGTAAAACATACACATAAAAATAAAATAAATGTTAGGAGAGTTTCCCAATTAAAAAAACTCAAGAGCAATATTAAAATGAATATAAGTTAGGGGAATAGAGTTTTCTTAGAGATTTCTTTCAGGCAGGACAAATACAACTGTTTGGACTGGGTCTTGGTGGAGGTTAAAACCCATTCTGTTCTTTCTAGTTACTACAATGATTCAGAACATTTCAATGATTGTATTTTTAGGTCTGCAGCATCTCAGGGCTACCAAAAATCTACGTAGTAGGTTAGAGTTTTAGTGAAGGTAAAATTGTCACAATTTTTCGTATTTCTATCAAGAATGAAATATTTTTCTTAAATAAATACTTTTTGGATTATTACAAGGCTTTGCTTGATTTCCAGAATTCTAAAAAGAATTTAAAACATTTTTGACAGTTTTCCCCAGAATTTTCATAGCTTTCATGGGGGATTCGAGTCACGTGACTTTTTAAACACTGGTGTATGAGAAATTAGTCTTAAGTGCTGAGCATATTCACATTCCCAAAAATATTCTTCTTTATCTGTAATAGAGGCAAGACACTTAAAAACAAATTTACCTTGAGGGTAAAATTTTCAGATGAGATCAGAGATTGATTTATTTTGGAGGCTACCAAGGCAAGACTTCTCAACTCATGCTCATTATTCTGGAAATTTCCAATAGAGACAGTAATCATGGGACCTATAATGATTGTTCTGCATGAGTACTGGGGAATGGTATTTTAAATAGTTAAGCTAGTTCTCTCTAGTTGTCTGCTGTCACATACATGTTGTGATCATTGTCCTCCTTAATGCCAGCATGAAATCTTACCCAGATATCTGGGGCTTTTTCTCCCCAACCCATTGGTCTGTCCTGTGACCTCTAGTTACCTTCATTTTCACCTCATCTCTGTCTGTTCATCACAGTAAATAGCAGTCTCTGATTCAGTTCCTTATCCAGAAACCCTGGCCTTAAAACTCAAGGTGACAAGCTTGGACAATTACAGGATTCTTGTCACTTGTTTTTTCCATCCCTCGGTGGCCACTTTCATTGGATTATATGTTCTATCTTATTTTTTCTTTGTTTCAAGCAGAAAATTAGATTCAACTCCTGTTACTTCACTACATTTGGACCAGAAGCATAAATATGTTCTAGAAACTTTTTAACATTCCACCACTTCTTTCTGATAGAAACCAATAAAATAACAAATCTAGCCCTAACTTGAAGCATTTGCCAAACCACAAGGTATAAAAGAATCACAAATACCTTTTTCCATGGCCAATTTGAAGCTATTAAAAATATATAATGTTTCTACAAGATAGGTATAAGAAAAATTAACTTGAGAAGCATAAATAACAGTAAAATGTAGCAAAAAAGAAATAGGATCTGATATTTAAGTTACTGCTTTGTTTTTACATATTTAAGTGTAAATTGATATAATTTCAGTTCAATAGTAACCAAATTGAAAAATCATTCTTACAAATTTAAAAATCAGCTACGGGCAGGCCTCAAGGGAAAGCGGCCCCCGCTGCTGGGGCTGCAGTCTCTGCTGTGATCTGCTGGACCTGCTCTGCCTGCGCCCTACTTCCCTTAGTCCCTGGCTCATTGGGGCATCCAGGAGTTCCTGTGTAGGTGCCGAGAAGTTTCATCGGGACGGGTGAGTGTGTGCTATCCTGGGGCGGACTGTCCCGGTAGAGAGCACAAACACCCCTCCCCCAGCTCCTGCTGCAGGGCTTTCTCTCCCACACACCCGCCCCCACCCCCACCCCCAAGCCTGCCTTGTCTGCAAGGTCCTTAGCTGTGGAACAGTTTCCTGCCATTTCACTAAGGCTACCAACCCAGAGCAGTGAGTCCCTGACTAGAGGGCAGGCCTCAAGGTCCCCGCCAGGGAAAGCGGGCCCCTGCTGCTGGGGCGGCAGTCTCTGCTGTGATCTGCTGGACCTGCTCTGCCTGCGCCCTACTTCCATTAGTCCCTGGCTCATTGGGGCATCCAGGAGTTCCTGTGTAGGTGCCAAGAAGTTTCATCGGGACGGGTGAGTGTGTACTATCCTGGGGCGGACGGTCCCGGTAGAGAGCACAAACGCCCCTACACTAAGGCTACCCAACCAGAGCGGTGAGTGCCTGCCTAGCGGGCAGGCCTCAGCAACCCCCCCGAAAGGGAGCGCAGGCACCTCCAGCTTGTACTGCAGTGTCGCCTATGTTCTACTGGACCCTACCCGACCCCTTGCATTCGGCCTTCTTTACGCGGGTCATTGGAATACCACGCATCCATGTTTTGGTGTTGAGGAGTTCATCTGGAAGGGAACACTTCCTGCCCCTACACTGAGGAGATACACCTAGAGAGTTAGTCACAGCAAAGACTGGTCCAAGACATCAGGCCTCTCCTGGCTCCATTTGAAGGAAAAGATGGGCAGGCGCCAATGCAAGAATTCCCCCAACAACTTGAAAGGCAACGTGACATCACCAGGATCCAGGAATCCCGAAATGAGAAGTCTACACCCTAATCCAGAAGAATTAGAAGAATTTGACTCAAAAGTGAATTTTATGAAAATAATAGAGGACCTTAAACAGGAGGTGAAAAACTGCCACAGCCAATTAGAGATTACAAACAAAAAGGTAGAGGAATGAATAAATATCTCAAAGATACCCAAGAAAACCAAGAGAAACAAGAAAAAGTAATCAAACAGGTAAGGGAAACGGTTCAAGACTTGAAGAATGAAGTGGAAGTAATAAAGAAAACACAAACCGAGGGAAGGATGGAGATGGAAAATTTGAATAAACGAACAGGAACTACAGAGATAAGTACCACCAACAGATTACAAGAGATAGAAGAAAGAATCTCAGACAGTGAAGATACCATAGAGAAAATAAACACTCTCATCAAAGAAAACAGCATAACCAACAAATTCTCATGACAAAACATTCAGGAAATCTGGGACACAATAAAAAGACCAAACCTAAGAATAATAGGGATAGAAGAAGGAGAAGAAGTACAGCTCAATGGTCCAGAAAATATATTTAATAAAATTATAGAAGAAAACTTTCCCAACCTTAAGAAAGATATTCCTTTGAAGGTCCAAGAAGCATACAGAACACCAAATCGACTGGATCAAAAAAAAACATCTCCTCGTCATATAATAATCAAAACACAAAACATACAGAATAAAGAAAGAATATTAAGAGCTGCAAAGGAAAAAGGTCAAGTTACCTATAAAGGTAAACCTATCAGACTTACACCTGATTTCTCTATGGAAACCATGAAAGCCAGAAGGTCCTGGATAGATATACTGCAGAAACTACGAGACCATGGATGCAAGCCCAGACTACTATACCCAGACAAGCTTTCGTTCACTATAAATGGAGAAAACAAAGTTTTCCAGGATAAAAACAAATTTAAACAATACGTAGCCACAAATCCAGCCCTTCAGAAAGTAATTGAAGGAAAATCACAAACCAAGGAGTCCAACAATGCCCACAATAACTCAGACATCTAATGACCCTTCACCAGCACAACTTGAAGAAGGGAAACACAGAAACTCTACTACCAAAGGAAAGAAAGAAAGAAAGAAAGAAAGAAAGAAAGAAAGAAAGAAAGAAAGAAAGGAAAAATGACCGGAGTTAACAACCACTGGTCATTAATATCACTTAATATCAATGGACTCAACTCACCTATAAAGAGGCACAGGCTAAGAGATTGGATACGAAAACAGGATCCAACATTCTGCTGCTTACAAGAAACACACCTCAACCACAAAGACAGACATCTACTCAGAGTAAAGGGCTGGGAAAAGGTTTATCAAGCAAACGGACCTAAGAAACAAGCAGGTGTGGCCATACTAATTTCTAAGAAAGTTGACTTCAAACTAAAATCAATCAAAAGAGATGGAGATGGACATTTTTTACTCATAACAGGAACAATTCACCAGGATGAAATCTCAATCCTGAATATATATGCCCCTAATATAAAAGCACCCACTTATGTAAAAGAAACGTTACTAAAACTCAAGGCAGTCATCAAACCACACACACTAATAGTAGGAGACTTCAACACTCCTCTCTCACCAATGGACAGGTCAATCAGACAGAAACCTAACAGAGAAATAAGAGGATTAAGGGAGGTAATGAATCAAATGGACTTAACAGACATCTATAGAACATTCCACCCAAATAGGAAAGAATATACCTTCTTCTCTGCAGCTCATGGAACCTTCTCGAAAATAGACCACATACTCGGTAACAAAGCAAACTTACACAGCTACAAAAAAATATCGGTAACCACCTGTGTCTTATCAGATCACCATGGATTAAAGTTAGAATTCAACAACAATGCTATCCCCAGAAAGCCTATGAACTCATGGAAACTGGACAGTCAACTACTGAACCACACCTGGATCAAGGAAGAAATAAAGAAAGAAATTAAAGTCTTTCTTGAATTCAATGAAAACGAAGACTCAACATACTCAAACCTATGGGACACTATGAAAGCAGTGCTAAGAGGAAAGTTCATAGCATTAAGTGCCCACTTAAAGAAAACGGAGAAAGCACACATTGGAGAATTAATAGCCCACCTGAAAGCTTTAGAAAAAAAAGAAGCAGACTCACATAGGAGAAGTAGAAGACTGGAAATAATCAAATTGAGGGCTGAAATCAACAAAATAGAAACACAGAAAACAATCCAAAGAATCAATGAAACAAGAAGCTGGTTCATGGAGAAAATCAATAAGATTGATAAACCCCTATCCAAACTAATCAAACGGCGGAGAGAGAATACGCAAATAAACAAAATCAGAAACGAAAAGGGAGACATAACCACAGACTCAGAGGAAATTCAGAGAATCATTAGATCTTACTACAAAAACCTGTATGCCACAAAATTGGAAAATGTTATAGAAATGGACACTTTTTTAGATAAGTACCATATACCAAAGTTAAACCAGGACCAGGTGAACAATCTAAATAGACCTGTTAGTCGCGAAGAATTAGAAGTTGTTATAAAAAACCTCCCCACCAAATAAAGCCCAGGTCCAGACGGCTTCAATGCAGAATTCTACCAGAACTTCCAAGAAGACATAATACCTATACTCCTTAATGTATTTCACAATATTGAAACAGAGAAGTCATTGCCAAATTCCTTTTATGAAGCTGAAGTTACTCTGATACCAAAACCACACAAAGACACAACCAAGAAAGAGAACTACAGGCCAATCTCACTCATGAACATCGACGCAAAAATACTCAATAAAATACTGGCAAACCGAATCCAAGAACACATTAGAAAAATTATCCATTATGATCAAGTAGGCTTCATCCCAGAGATGCAGGGCTGGTTCAACATACGCAAATCTATCAATGTAATCCATCATATAAATAACCTGAAAGAAAAAAACCATATGATCATTTCATTAGATGCTGGAAAAGCATTTGACAAAATTCAACATCCCTTTATGATAAAGGTCTTAGAGAGATTAGGAATACAAGGGTCGTTCCTAACTATAATAAAAGCTATTTATAGCAAGCCGTCAGCTAACATCAAATTAAATGGAGAGAAACTCAAAGCTATTCCACTAAAATCAGGAACACGACAAGGTTGTCCACTTTCTCCATACCTCTTTAATATAGTGCTTGAAATTCTAGCAATAGCAATAAGACAACATAAGGGGATCAAAGGGATTCAAATCGGAAAGGAAGAAGTTAAACTTTCATTATTTGCAGACGATATGATAGTGTACATAAGCGACCCCAAAAACTCCAGCAAAGAACTCCTTCAACTGATAAACACATTTAGTAGCGTTGCAGGATACAAGATCAATTCCAAAAAATCAGTTGCCCTCCTATACACAAAGGATAAGGAAGCAGAGATGGAAATCAGAGAAGCATCACCCTTCACGATAGCCACAAATAGCATAAAATATCTTGGGGTAACCCTAACCAAGGAAGTAAAGGATCTATTTGACAAGAACTTTAAGTCAATGAAGAAAGAAATTGAGGAGGATACCAGAAAATGGAAGGATCTCCCTTGCTCTTGGATAGGGAGGATCAACATAGTAAAAATGGCAATTCTACCAAGGGCAATTTATAGATTCAATGCAATCCCCATTAAAATCCCATCAAAATACTTCACAGATCTTGAGAGGACAATAATCAACTTTATATGGAGAAACAAAACACCCAGGATAGCCAAAACAATCTTACATAATAAAGGATCGTCTGGAGGCATTACCATCCCTGACCTCAAACTCTATTACAGAGCCTCAGTATTGAAAACAGCTTGGTATTGGCATAAAAACAGAGAAGTCGTCAATGGAACCGAGTAGAAGACCCTGATTTTAACCCACAAACTTATGAACACCTAATTTTTGATAAAGGAGCTAAAAGTATTCAATGGAAAAAAGAGAGCATCTTCAACAAATGGTGCTGGCAGAACTGGTTGTCAACCTGTAGAAGAATGAAAATAGAACCATATCTATCACCATGCACAAAACTCAAGTCCAAATGGATTAAAGACCTCAATATCAGTCTGAACACACTGAACCTGATAGAAGAAAAAGTTGGAAGTACTCTACAACATATGGGTACAGGAGATCACTTCCTACGTTTATCCCCAGCAGCCCAGACATTAAGGACAACATTGAATAAATGGGACCTCCTGAAACTGAGTAGCTTCTGTAAAGCAAAGGACACTGTCACTAAGACAAAAAGGCAACCCACTGACTGGGAGAAGATCTTCACCAACCCTGCTACAGACAAAGGTCTGATCACCAAAATATATAAAGAACTCAAGAAACTAAACTTTAAAATGCTAATGAACCCAATAAAAAAATGGGGCACTGATCTGACAGAGAATTCTCAACAGAAGAAATTCAAATTGCCAAAAGACACCTAAGGTCATGCTCAACCTCCTTAGCGATAAGGGAAATGCAAATTAAAACAACTTTGAGATACCATCTTACACCTGTCAGAATGGCTAAAATCAAAAACACCAATGATAGCCTTTGCTGGAGAGGTTGTGGAGAAAGAGGCACACTCATTCATTGCTGGTGGGAATGCAAACTTGTGCAACCACTTTGGAAATCAGTGTGGCGATTTCTCAGGAAATTTGGGATCAACCTACCCCAAGATCCAGTAATACCACTATTGGGAATATACCCAAGAGATGCCACATCAAATGACAAAAGTATCTGTTCAACTATGTTCATAGCAGCATTGTTTGTAATAGCCAAAACCTGGAAACAACCTAGATGCCCTTCAATGGAGGAATGGATGAAGAAAGTGTGGAATATATACATATTAGAGTACTACTCAGCAGTAAAAAACAATGACTTCTCGAATTTTGCGTGCAAATGGATGGAAATAGAAAACACTATCCTGAGTGAGGTATCCCAGACCCAAAAAGAGGAACATGGGATGTACTCACTCATAATCGGTTTCTAGCCATAAATAAAAGACATTAAACATATAATGTGTGATCCTATAGAAGTTAAATAAGAAAGTGAACCCAAAGAAAATCATATAGTCATCCGCATGGAGAGGGGGAAGTAGACAAGATTGCAGGGCAAAAACTGGGAACTTGCGGGTGAGGTGGCATGGGGCAAAGGGGAAATGGGATGAGAAATATGAGAAGGGGAGGATGGGAGGAGCTCGGGGGATTGGGATGGTTGGGATATAGGAAGGATGGATACGGGAGCAGCGAAGTATATATCCTATCTAAGGGAGCCATCTTAGGGTTGGCAAGAGACTTGACTCTTGAGGGGTTCGCAGGTGTCCAGGAATATGTCCCCAGCTGGTACCTTGGGCAACTAAGGAGAGGGAACCTGAAATGACCCTATCCTATACTGATGAATATCTTGCATATCACCTTAGAACCTTCATCTGGCGATGGATCGAGGTAGAGACAGAGTCTCAATTTGGAGCAACGGTCTGAGCTCTTAAGGTCCAAATGAGGAGCAGAAGGAGGGAGAACATGAGCAAAAATCAGGACCACGAGGGATGCACCCACCCACTGTGACAGTGGAACTGATTTATTGGGAGCCCACCAAGGCCAGCTGGTCTGGGACTGAATAAGCATGGGTTGATTCCGGACTCTCCGAGCATGGCGGTCAATGAAGACTGATGAGTAGCCAAGGACAATGGCACTAGGTTTCGATCCTAATACATGAACTGGCTTTGTGGGAGCTTAGCCTGTTTGGATGCTCACCTTTCTGGACGTAGATAGAAGGACCTTGGTCTTCCCACAGGGCAGGGAATTTGGAATGCTCTTCAGTATCGAGAGGGAGGGGGAATGGAGTGGGGGGAGGAGAAGAGGAGTGGGGATAGGGGGAGGGAAGTGGGGGGAGTGGGCAATATTTGGGAGGAGGGGAGGGAAATGGGAAACGGGGAGCAGGTGGAAATTTTAATTAAAAATTAAAAAAAAAAAAAGAAAAAAAATGAAAATCAGCTACGTAGCCATCTGTATCATACAACTGCCTCTATGTCTGGGAATTAGAATCACTATGGAAGTCAGTAATCAAAGAAGAGAATTCATTTATCCTTGCTCCCTGCTCACCAGTATGGTTCGCTATCCTGACAAATACACACATATGCATTTCACTCTACAAAAACAAAATCTATTGTGGAGATACTTTGTTTGTGCTCTAACAAATAAAGCTTGCCTGGAGATTAGGAGGTGGAGTTAGCTACTAGCTAACCATAGAGGCCAGGCACAGGTGGCACACACCTTTAATGCCAGCACTTGGGAGGTAGAAGATTTAAGCTGTCTAAAAGAGAAGCAGAATAAATAAATAAATAAATAAATAAATAGGAAGCAGAGCTCATACAAAGGTGATCCCAGCACTTGGAATCTCATGCCTTTAATCCCAGAACTAGGAGATTTTATTATTAAGACTAATTATCAAGAATCCACGCTACAATCTATACAAAAACTTTTAAAATAAAAGTTCATTAAGATAGATCTTTATGTCTTTTTCTATTTCCAAGAATCACTTTTCAAGATGATAAAGTACTTCCTGTGAGCAGCAATACCTTAAACCTTTTTGTCACCTAACACCTTTCAGTAGCATTGGTCCATAGTGTATGTGCTTGGAAGGTATAGTAGAGACAAAATGTAGAAGAAAAATTAAAAATGAGAAGTACAAATTCACAAATTAAAAATGTATCCCATGTACTTTATTTTGGGAAGTCAGTTCTGAAATATTCACATATCAGAATATATTACAGAATGCAAAATAATAACTGTATCCCCTTCTCCTGACCTAATTATTCACTGTGGGAAAAGTCACATTGTGTGCTAGCTATCTGTCCTACCTTGATAACATATTAATTTAAGGAATAAAAATATAATAAGGCCACCAAGAACCTTAAAAGTTTATGGTAACTTTACAATAGGAGCAAAAATTATTTTAAAAGTGAAGGATGTACAGTAGTTTGTATAATAGCAGAAAACTCATAGTGAAAAGCCAAAGGAAAGTGTGGATGATTGATATAAGGAAATTTGTGCCTGTAATATTGAGAAAGAAATCAGGAAAGCAATCCAATTCATAATTCCCTTAAAATGCCTTAGAATAAACCTACCCAAGGGAATGAAAGACCTCTACAGGAAAAAAAAAACTTTAAAACACTGAAGAATAAAACTGAAGATACTAGAACATGGAAGAAAATACTAGAACATAAAAGGGCCTCCCATACTCCTCAGTTGAAAGAATTAGTATTGTGAAAGTGGCTATATTCTACCATAAGCAGTCTACAAGTTCAGTGCATTTCACATAAAAATGCCAATGATGTTCTTCACAGAAATAGAAAATGAATTCTTAAAATTCCCATGGAAGTGACTGGAAGATGGCTCAGTGGGTACTGGGACTCACATGGTTGAAAAGTGAGGACCAACTCCCACAATTTGTCTTCTGACCACACACACATACTACAGTCGCACACTGTTGCTCATACACAAGCACACCATGTAAATTTATAAAGTCAAAGAAAAATTTTTGGAAGCTCATGAAATTACGAAAGGTTCTAGGTAACCAAAGCAATTCTGACTGAAAAACAATGCTGGGGGCATACTTGATTTTAAGCTATAATACAAAGACATAGTACTGAAATAACTTGGAAATGGCTCCAAAACAGATGCAAAGATTGGAAGAATAGAATAGAGGACCTCAATATTAGTCCATGCAACTTCAATCACAAAAAAAGCCAAAGAGATATATTAGAGAAAAGACAGCTTCTGCAACAAATAGTGCTCGTAGAACTAGATGTCCACATTAAGATGAGTGAAACTGGGTCTTTTCCTCACTCTTTACAAAAACCAACTCCAGCTGGATTATAAATCTTAATAGAAGGCCCAAAACTCTGAATCTAACAAGATTAAAAACTAGGGGAATCACTTGAAGACACAGGGAAAGGCAATGACTTTATGAATATATGAACTCTACTCACTTAGGAAACAATGTCAATAATTGACAAAGGGGATTTCAAAAAAATTTAAAATTTTCCACACAGCAAAGAGTTAATTTAATGAGTGTACAATCTATAAAATAGAAGAAATATTTGCTAGCTATGTATCTGACAGAGGAATAATTTCTAAAATATCCAACGAACTCAAAACAACTAAACAATAAGAAATCATAAATCCAATCGGTAAAGGGACTAGTGAAGTGAATGAACCATTCTCAAAAGATGAAACACAAATGGCTGGTAAATATTTAAAAGGTGTTCAACCTCACTAGCCATGAAAAATGCAAATTAAAACAACTTTGAAATTATAATTCATCTCAGTCAGAATGGCAATCTGTGGGGCGAGAATGACATCCTGAGTGAATGTGTATTGTTAACATGAACACAGTCATGGACAGGACCCCAGTGCCTCAGAACCATAGAAATGGGAAGGCCTTCTCTGGGTGAGGCTCAGGAGAATGGCCCTCCCCTGGTCTGAGTACAGACGTTGAGAGTGTATAGGAAAAGTATCAACCACATCTTTCTCCTTACATATGACTGCAGGCTGAGTTGCTTCTCTACTGAGCATGTCTACCAATGTCGGCTAACCTATGTCCTCACTCATCTGTATATAATAAGCTGAGTTTCCAGGCTGCAGATGCATCTCCATCAGAGCACAGGACCCATTCAGTTCCAGGTTTTTTTCAGTGTGTGTCTGTCATTTCTCCCCTCGAGCCCAGTCAGGTAAATTCCAAAGTCAAGCAGGTCACAGCACCAGTCATTAAGAAAGTAACTGACAGGACTGGAGATATGACACTGTAGTTAAGAGCACTTGCTGCTCTCCCAGAGGACCCAGGTTCGGTTCCCATCACCCATGTCATGGAGCTCACACCTGTCAGATTCTTCTAACCCCTCCTAACACCAAACCTGACCCAACATTTTACTGCCTACCATAGGTAGAGGTTTGTGATATCAATTGTATTATTCTAAAAAGAAATTGATGAATGGATTTATTCCCATCCTGTGAATTTCTGAATTTTTTAAATGTGATTATTTTGGGTCTGAGCAGCCAGGAAATGAATGAGCAGCCTCTGCCAACATTCTAAATGGTAAAGAAATGTAAAATGGGGGAGGTTTCTTCTACCAAAAAGACAAAGTGTAAGTATATTTGTTGTGTAAGCATCATGCAACTTTATAAAAATCCACAAGGGCAAAATCTTCTCTGGATCTAAATGGCATACTGGTCTCCAAACACAACAGGAAGCGAAGCCTTGGAATGTCTGCAGAGAAAACTCACAAAAGGGTTTCTGCTTCAATCACTACATCTCATTGACAAAATAATCTTCCAGTAAATGAGAAAAGCCTGACATGTGGAATCCAGAAATTTGGATTATAATCCTGACTCTACCACCTATTAGTGCTGGAGTCTTAGAGTCATTTATTTCTATGATGCTAAAAATACTCAAGGCAGATGATGACTCTGTGATGTAGGCAAGGATAAGTGAGAGAATTAACAAGACAATGTATGCAAAAGAAATTGGTTAACTATAAAGCTTTAAGAAAAATAAAAGTCGGCTGACTCTAGAGACTTTTCATCTGGGAGTGCCAGTGGCCAACAGGGACTTTTCTAATGAGAGACACAAAGTCCCAAGATAGCAGTAGTCAAGAAAATCTGAAAAGAAATAAAAGTTCCACAGTGCACAATGCATTACAAAACTCACAGATTCTAATTTGCTGATCTGCTTACTATAAAAAGTAGTAGCACAATGTGTCTAGCTACATCCTACTTCAGAAAGATTCAGGTCAACTGACATTAGTCAAGTGACAACTCCGTGAATCCCTGATGATGTGCAGGAAAAAAAATATGAGGAAGCCATTAATTTATGTACACAAACGGAAAACAATTTAGCTCATCGGTAGAATTTTGCCTATTTCAGAATTTTTAATTATAAATTTCTCCTAGGACTTTAGTGACTACTAGCATACACTCGAGGTGTCATTGGTGGCTTGGTTTGATTTTTATTATGGTCTCGAACTTGTGTTTGTATTTTAAAGTGCTGGTAAGAACTTCCTATAGTCATATCAAAGTATATTACATATTGACTCAATTTCAGCTGCAAAAGATACTTCCCAACAAGGAAACTGGTGGGACAAAGGACAGGAGATACAAGGCAAGGCAACTGTAACCTAAAATAGTCTGTGATAGAGGGGAAAAAAGTGAAAAGAAGCCAAAGTTTGCAGCCAAGAAGAACAGTTTACATCATCATTTAATAAAGAGAACAGGGTACAAGCTGAATAGGTAACTAGAAATATAACATGAGAGGAAGAGGAAGAGCAGAATACAAAACACTTGGTAAGCAGGCCATTGCACATGTTAGTGCCTGCTATTTATATAAGGTTGTGTGCATATTGAAGAACCAGGTGAAATGTTTAAAAATGTAACAAGCCTACATCAGTAATTATGTGGGGTCTATGGAGTGCATCCTGACTAATACATGATCTGCAATCCAGAGGTGAGAAATGCTGAAGTTATTGGTGGATGACAGTGATATATGTTTCATGAATAACAGAGATAATAGGCATAATATTCATTCTTGAAATGGACAAAGGAGGAAACTATCTCTTCCAACAAAGTAATCCTTAGACTCAAATAGAAAAAAGACCTTGCCTGATTCCCCTTATGATGCAAATCAAAGGTCACAATGATCCATTAAGATGGTGCTGAGCAAAATGACTGCTATTTCTGGAAGTCAGCACTGAAAAGCTATAGTCACAAACCACAGAAAATCAAAGTAATCCCTTCTTTTAGGCTAGCTCTGTTCTACCTTTGCCAAAGACTCATGATAATAGACTGAATTCAGTGCAGGAGATGGGGATTCTATCTGTATTACCTAGTATATTTAATCAATAACGGAGGCATACACTCCTTGAATGTTTGCCTTCAAGATTACTGTCTTTTGGCCTGAATTATCCCGTTTGCCATTCTGTATCAAGTATGTAAATGACTGACAATTGTACCCTCACTTGGTGCTGCACATAACCCACTGAATTCAAAGTACTTTACGTGCTGCTCAAGCTTTTAAAACATCTATTACATTAATAAGTAGTTAGTTTTAGGCCTGGCATTGATCTTTTTTTTTTATTATTCTTTTTAAATTAAAATTTCTGCCTCCTCCCCGTTTCCCATTTCCCTCCCCCTCCTCCCACATATTGCCCCCTCCCCCCACTCCCCTCCCCCTATCCCCACTCCTCTTCTCCTCCCCCCCCACTCCATTCCCCCTCCCTCTCGATACTGAAGAGCAGTCCAAATTCCCTGCCCTGCGGGAAGACCAAGGTCCTCCCACTGCTATCTAGGTCCAGGAAGGTGAGCATCCAAACAGGCTAAGCTCCCACAAAGCCAGTTCATGTATTAGGATCGAAACCTAGTGCCATTGTCCTTGGCTTCTCATCAGCCTTCATTGTCCACCATGTTCAGAGAGTCCAGTTTCAACCCATGCTTATTTAGTCCCAGTCCAGCTGGCCTTGGTGGGTTCCCAATAGATCTGTTCCACTGTCACAGTGGGTGGGTTGCACCCCTCATGGTCCTGACTTCCTCGCTCATGTTCTCCCTCCTTCTGCTCCTCATTTGGACCTTAAGAGCTCAGTCCGTTGCTCCAAATTAGGTCTCTGTCTCTATCTCGATCCATCGCAAGATGAAGGTTCTAAGGTGATATGCAAGATATTCATCAGTATAGAAGAGGGTCATTTCAGGTTCCCTCTCCTAAGTTGCCCAAGGTACCAGCTGGGGACATCTCCCTGGACACCTGCGAGCCCCTCTAGAGTCAAGTCTCTTGCCAACCCTAAGATGGCTCCCTTAGTTAGGATATATATTTCTCTGCTCCCATATCCCCCCTTCTTATATCCCAATCATCCCATTCCCCCAAGCTCCTCCCATCCTCCCCTTCTCAAGTTTCTCACCCCATTTCCCCTTAGCCCCATGCCACCTCACCCGCAAGTTCCCAGTTTTTGCCCGGCAATCTTGTCTACTTCCCCTATCCAGGCGGATGACTATACATTTTTCTTTGGGTTCACTTTCTTATTTAGCTTCTCTAGGATCACAATTTATATGCTCAATGTCCTTTATTTATGGCTAGGAACCAATTATGAGTGAGTACATCCCATGTTCCTCTTTTTGGGTCTGGGATACCTCACTCAGGATAGTGTTTTCTATTTCTATCCATTTGCATGCAAAATTCGAGAAGTCATTGTTTTTTACCGCTGAGTAGTACTCTAATATGTATATATTCCACACTTTCTTCATCCATTCTTCCACTGAAGGGCATCTAGGTTGTTTCCACGTTCTGGCTATTACAAACAATGTTGCTATGAATATAGTTGAACAGATACTTTTGTCATATGATAGGGCATCTCTTGGGTATATTCCCAAGAGTGGTATTACTGGATCTTGGGGTAGGTTGATCCCAAATTTCCTGAGAAATCGCCACACTGATTTCCAAAGTGGTTGCACAAGTTTGCATTCCCACCAGCAATGGATGAGTGTGCCCCTTACTCCACATCCTCTCCAGCAAAGGCTATCATTGGTGTTTTTGATTTTAGCAATTCTGACAGGTGTAAGATGGTATCTCAAAGTTGTTTTGATTTGCATTTCCCTTATCGCTAAGGAGGTTGAGCATGACCTTAAGTGTCTTTTGGCAATTTGAATTTCTTCTGTTGAGAATTCTCTGTTCAGTTCAGTGCCCCATTTTTTAATTGGGTTGATTAGCATTTTAAAGTCTAGTTTCTTGAGTTCTTTATATATTTTGGAGATCAGACCTTTGTCTGTTGCAGGGTTGGTAAAGATCTTCTCCCAGTCAATGGGTTGCCTTTTTGTCTTAGTGACAGTGTCCTTTGCTTTAGAGAAGCTTCTCAGTTTCAGGAGGTCCCATTTATTCAATGTTGTCCTTAATGTCTGTGCTGCTGGGGATATACGTAGGAAGTGATCTCCTGTACCCATATGTTGTAGAGTACTTCCCACTTTTTCTTCTATCAGGTTCAGTGTGTTCAGACTGATATTGAGGTCTTTAATCCATTTGGACTTGAGTTTTCTGCATGGCGATAGATATGGATCTATTTTCATTCTTCTACAGGTTGACAACCAGTTCTGCCAGCACCATTTGTTGAAGATGCTTTCTTTTTTTCATTGAATACTTTTAGCTCCTTTATCGAAAATCAGGTGTTCATATGTTTGTGGGTTAAAATCAGGGTCTTCTACTCGGTTCCATTAATCGACTTCTCTGTTTTTATGCCAATACCAAGATGTTTTCAATACTGAAGCTCTGTAATAGAGTTTGAAGTCAGGGATGGTAATGCCTCCAGACGATCCTTTATTATATAAGATTGTTTTGGCTATCCTGGGTTTTTTGTTTTTCCATATAAAGTTGGTTGCTGTCTTCTCCAGATCTGTGAAGAATTTTAATGGGATTTTAATGGGGATTGCATTGAATCTATAAATTGCCCTTGGTAGAATTGCCATGTTTACTATGTTGATCCTCCCAATCCAAGAGCAAGGGAGATCCTTCCATTTTCTGGTATCCTCCTCAATTTCTTTCTTCAAAGACTTAAAGTTATTGTCAAATAGACCCTTCACTTCCTTGGTTAGAGTTATCCCAAGATATTTTATGCTATTTCTGGCTATCGTGAAGGGTGATGCTTCTCTGATTTCCCTTTCTGCTTCCTTATCCTTTGTGTATAGGAGGGCAACTGATTTTTTGGAATTGATCTTGTATCCTGCCATGCTACTAAAGGTGTTTATCAGCTGTAGGAGTTCTTTGCTGGAGTTTTTGGGGTCGCTTATGTACACTATCATATCATCTGCAAATAATGAAAGTTTAACTTCTTCCTTTCCAATTTGAATCCCTTTGACCCCTTATGTTGTCTTATTGCTATCGCTAGAATTTCAAGCACTATATTGAAGAGGTATGGAGAGAGTGGACAGCCTTGTTGTGTTCCTGATTTTAGTGGGATAGCTTTGAGTTTCTCTCCATTTAATTTGATGTTAGCTGTCAGCTTGCTATAAATAGCTTTTATTATAGTTAGGTATGACCCTTGTATCCCTAATCTCTCTAAGACCTTTATCATAAAGGGATGTTGAATTTTGTCAAATGCTTTTTCAGCATCTAATGAAATGATCATATGGTTTTTATCTTTCACTTTATTTATATGATGGATTACATTGATAGATTTGCGTATGTTGAACCAGCCCTGCATCCCTGGGATGAATCCTACTTGATCATAATGGATAATATTTCTAATGTGTTCTTGGATTCGGTTTGCCAGTATTTTATTGAGGATTTTTGCGTCGATGTTCATGAGTGAGACTGGCCTCTAATTCTCTTTCTTGGTTGGGTCTTTGTGTGGTTTTTGATATCAGATTAACTGCAGCTTCATAAAAGGAATTTGGCAATGACTTCTCTGTTTCAATATTGTGAAATACATTAAGGAGTATAGGTATTATGTCTTCTTGGAAGTTCTGGTAGAATTCTGCATTGAAGCCGTCTGGACCTGGTCTTTTCTTGGTAGGGAGGTTTTTTATAACAACTTCTAATTCTTCACGACTAACAGGTCTATTTAGAATGTTCACCTGGTCCTGGTTTAACTTTGGTATATGGTACTTATCTAAAAAGGTGTCCATTTCTTTTACATTTTCCAATTTTGTGGCATACAGGTTTTTGTAGTAAGATCTAATGATTCTCTGAATTTCCTCTGTGTCTGTGGTTATGTCTCCCTTTTCGTTTCTGATCTTGTTAATTTGCATATTCTCTCTCCGCTGTTTGATTAGTTTGGATAGGGGTTTATCAATCTTGTTGATATTCTCCAAGAACCAGCTTTTTGTTTCATTGATTCTTTGGATTGTTTTCTGTGTTTCTATTTTGTTGATTTCAGCCCTCAGTTTGATTATTTCCAGTCTTCTACTCCTCCTAGGTGAGTCTGCTTCTTTTTTTTCTAGAGCTTTCAGGTGGGCTGTTAAGTCTCCAATGTGTGTTTTCTCCGTTTTTTTTAAATGGGCACTTAGTGCTATGAACTTTCCTCTTAGCACTGCTTTCATAGTGTGCCATAGGTTTGGGTATGTTGTGTCTTTGTTTTCGTTGAATTCAAGGAAGACTTCAATTTCTTTCTTTATTTCTTCCTTGATCCAGGTGTGGTTCAGTAGTTGACTGTCCAGTTTCCATGAGTTCGTAGGCTTTCTGGGGGTAGCATTGTTGTTGAATTCTAACTTTAATCCATGGTGATCTGATAAGACACAGGTGGTTACTAATATTTTTTTGTAACTGTGTAAGTTTGCTTTGTTACCGAGTATGTGATCAATTTTTGAGAAGTTTCCATGAGCTGCAGAGAAGAAGGTATATTCTTTCCTATTTGGGTGGAATGTTCTATAGATGTCTGTTAAGTCCATTTGATTCATTACCTCCCTTAATCCTCTTATTTCTATGTTAGGTTTCTGTCTGATTGACCTGTCCATTGGTGAGAGAGGAGTGTTAAAATCTCCTACTATGAATGTGTGTGATTTGATGACTACCCTGAGTTTTAGTAATGTTTCTTTTACATAAGTGGGTGCTTTTATATTAGGGGCATAGATATTCAGGATTGAGACTTCATCCTGGTGAATTGTTCCTGTTATGACTAAAAAATGTCCCTCTCCATCTCTTCTGATTGATTTTAGTTTGAAGTCAACTTTCTTAGAAATTAGTATGGCCACACCTGCTTGTTTCTTAGGTCCGTTTGCTTGATAAACCTTTTCCCAGCCCTTTACTCTGAGTAGATGTCTGTCTTTGTGGTTGAGGTGTATTTCTTGTAAACAGCAGAATTTTGGATCCTGTTTTCGCATCCAATCTCTTAGCCTGTGCCTCTTTATAGGTGAGTTGAGTTCATTGATATTAAGTGATATTAATGACCAGTTGTTGTTAACTCCGGTCATTTTTTCTTTCTTTCTTTCTTTCTTTCTTTCTTTCTTTCTTTCTTTCTTTCTTTTTTTGGTAGTAGAGTTTGTGTGTTCCCCTTCTTCAAGTTGTGCTGGTGAAGGGTCATTAGATGTCTGAGTTATTGTGGGCATTGTTGGACTCCTTGAGTTGTGATTTTCCTTCAATTACTTTCTGTAAGGCTGGATTTGTGGCTACGTATTGTTTAAATTTGTTTTTATCCTGCAAAATTTTGTTTTCTCCATTTATAGTGAATGAAAAATTGGCTGGGTATAGTAGTCTGGGCTTGCATCCATGGTCTCTTAGTTTCTGCAGTACATCTATCCAGGACCTTCTGGCTTTCATGGTTTCCATAGAGAAGTCAGGTGTAATTCTGATAGGTTTACCTTTATAAGTAACTTGACCTTTTTCCTTTGCAGCTCTTAATATTCTTTCTTTATTCTGTATGTCTTGTGTTTTGATTATTATATGACGAGGAGATGTTTTTTTTTTTTTTTTGATCCAGTCGATTCGGTGTTCTGTATGCTTCTTGGACCTTCAAAGGAATATCTTTCTTAAGGTTGGGAAAGTTTTCTTCTATAATTTTATTAAATATATTTTCTGGACCATTGAGCTGTACTTCTCCTTCTATCCCTATTATTCTTAGGTTTGGTCTTTTTATTGTGTCCCAGATTTCCTGAATGTTTTGTCATGAGAATTTGTTGGTCTTGCTGTTTTCTTTGATCAGTGTGTTTATTTTCTCTATGGTGTCTTCAGTGTCTGAGATTCTTTCTTCTATCTCTTGTAATCTGTTGGTAGTACTTGTCTCTGTAGTTCCTGTTCGTTTATCCAAATTTTCCATCTCCATCCTTCCCTTGGTTTGCGTTTTCTTTATTACTTCCATTTCATTCTTCAAGTCTTGAACCATTTCCCTTACCTGTTTGATTGCTTTTTCTTGTTTCCCTTGGTTTTCTTGGGTATCTTTGAGAGATTTATTCATTTCCTCTACCTTTTTGTTTATAGTCTCTAATTGATTATGGCAGTTTTTCACCTCCTGTTTAAGGTCCTCTATTATTTTCATATAATTCACTTTTGAGTCGAATTCTTCTAATTCTTCTGGAATAGGGTGTACAATTCCTCTTATTTCAGGATTCCTGGATTCTGGTGATGTCACGTTGCCTTTCAGGTTGTTGGAGGAATTCTTGCATTGGCGCCTGCCCATCTCTTCCTTCAAATGGAGCCAGGAGAGGCCTGGTGTCTTGGTCCAGTCTTTGCTGTGACTAACTCCCTGGGTGTATCTCCTCAGTGTAGGGGCAGGAACCGTTCCCTTCCAGATGGACTCCTCTACACCAAAACATAGACGCCTGGTAGTCCAATGACCCGCGGACAAAAGGGTGAATGTGGGGGGTAGGGCGGGGTCGAGTAGAACACAGGCGACCCTGCAGCACAAGCTGGAGGTGCTTGCGCTCCCTTTTGGGGATTCTTGAGGCCTGCCCGGTAGGCAGGCACTCACCACTCTGAGTGGGTAGCCTTAGTGTAGGAGCAGGACGTTGTTCCTCAGCAAAGGACCTTGCAGACAAGGCAGGCCGGGGGGGGGGGGGGGGGCATGTGTAGGAAAGAAAGCCCTGCAGCAGGAGCTGGGGGAGGGGTGGTTGTGCTCTCTTCTGGGACATTCCGCCCCTGGATAGCACACACTCACCTGTCCAGATGGAACTTCTTAGCACCTACACAGGGATGCCTGGTGGCCCAATTAGCCAGGGACAAAGGGAAGCCTGGCATTGATCTTAACAAGTGTTCTTCTTATTTTTTTCAAACTATAGTGAAGACAATGGAGACATAGCCTTAGCTGATTCATACTTCCAGTGAGTGAAGAGCTGGGACTATATTCCAATTCTAGAATGTATTTTTATTTGTACTCTTTGACACACAGCAGCATATACTAGTCTTTCCATCTAAGTCACTGTAATGTGTTTTTCTCTTTCGATTTTGAAGCTAAACTATTGTGACATCCCAAATTCAAATGTTGCATGTTGGGCCAGACAAGGAAGGAAAGAATTCAACAATTTTGTGGGAAACTAAACTCTTCTTTAGGTAAGAACAAGTTTGCAATGGTTTTAGAGATCCCAATATGCAAAATGAGGAAGTCACATGGAAGGTGACTGCATTTATAAGGGAGCACTCAGCAGAACTTCCTATATGCATTTAAGTGTTTACGATCATTACTCGGCAGAACCCTCTGGTACAGAGAAACAAAGTTAAATGGAAAGATCCACTACCAAATGAAGACCAAAATGATAAAATAAGCATCTTTGAAGTAATAGTGGAAGTCAGGAAGAAATAGAATCTCTTTAACAGAAATTCGGTTTACCTTAACAATAATAGGGACCTGGTAATCAGCCTACTGTGTGACCTTTCTTAGTTACTCAGAAAGCAATCCTCTCATTCCTCAGCATAGACTTGGGTGTTATCTTGTACATCTTCCTATGTCTCCTCTCCTCTAGTCTCTTATCACGTCCCATAGACTTGGGTGTTATCTTGTGCATCTTCCTATGTCTCCTCTCCTCTATCTGTTATCAAGTCCTGTTTTGTCCTTCCTTTCAAGTAACTCTAAAATTCTTCTCCTTTCCATTCTAAATGGATTCCCCTCATTTGTAGCAAAAGTTTCATTCTGTCACAGTTTGGTTCTCTATTGGTTCAGCAATTGGAATCACTTTAAACATCTTTCTTGACCTCTTTTTCTTTGAGGACTTAAGAGGGCATTCCAACACCTAGTTTCTCAACTAGATTTTCAATCTTTCAACACATGGCTGGACATACCTCACCTATTCCTATAGTATTTCCTTTACCTATTTCTATATTATTCCTTTTATTTTCAAACCTAGCCCTACCTTAGAGAGTGTAAATTCCTATCCTTGACTTCTGATATAATAAACATTCTTCCAGCTCCTATAGCTTCCTATTTAAATACTACCCAACCATAAAGATTCAACCCAGGCTCTAGTATTGTACTTATTTTCCTAACTACTATGCCCAATACCTCAACTTAATATTAACCTTTAGGATTTTATTTACTGACAGCTATGCTCAGGGCATTGATCTCTGCTTTGTTTTTGTTTTGTTGTTGTTGTTGTTGTTTTTGTTTTCTTTTAGAGATGGAAACATTGCCTGGGATGGTAGTAAAGATGTAGATACTCAGCCACTCAGGGTAGCATCAGGAGTTCCGGCCATTCTTGTCTGCACAGTAAGTTTAAGGTCAGCTGGGATTACCTGAGACACTGTATTAAAACAAAAAAAAATGGTAGAAAATAAAACTGTTAACATCTGCTACCCATTCTGTCATCTCCTACTCTGAAAAAGAGATGATTCCTTGTGACTATGGGGAATGATAGGCCATCAGTTGAAGGGCTCCAAATGTTTCATCTTCACAAGATCAAAGGACCATAAGTTGAAAACCCTTAAATGGATTTCATCCATGCCGAAATGTCCATTTGTTAAAGCAGCACAGACTCTTGGAATGGCTGAGAAAGAAAGAACTTTGAACTATCATTCACATTGAACATGAAGGGTTAAGTTTTGTTACCTGGGATTTCTTGTGTTTTTCTCCCCATGTAAAAACCACTGCTGATAAAGGAAGCCAATATTTGGACATTCATCAGTATGTAGTGAGAGTTTTTTTTTTTTTTAATGCCCTGGTAATTTGAGTTCTGGGAAGCTGTACTGGGAAAATAATTGTGAATATATATAAAGATCTTAATATATAAATATATGTATAATGTCAAAGGCTAATTTATAGCAATAAATATAAATGAATGCAACCTTAAATGTCTTTAAAATGAAGAATAGTCAAGTTTATTAACATTAATAAACTATTATATAGCCACTTAGCATGATGTGTTAGCATGTGACTGTATGAAACACAATATCTCATTCCTAAATTGAGGCCACTCTCCTACAAGGGAAAATAGAGCTGAGGATGGAGATACAGAAAGTGTTAATGTAGGAAGTGATGTTTGAAACGTTCCTACAAAATATTAAGTAAAAACACTGGGTAGAAAAACCTGTGTTAAGAATGAACACATTAACAATACACAGAGGGGAAAGATAAAGGGTTAGTTTAAATATCATTTGAAATTTTTATGAGAAAGTGTTCATAAGTTACTCATATGCATATATCTTTCTGTTTTTTATTTTGAAATAATTTCATAGATGTAGAGAAGTTGCAAAAATAAATCTAAAGACCTCCCATGTACCCTTTGCCCATATCCTCTAAATGTTACTACAATTAATAAGAAGTCTTCCCGCCCCATTTAAAGAGACTTTGCCAATAAACTCCCGTGTGAACATTGTCACTTCAGATTTCAAAGTTAAGGAGTAAGCGAAGAATGACATCGATTTGTCATGACCTACGCAATCAAGGATAAAAGCAGCTCTCAGCCTAATATCCAGATGCCGCACCTTTAACCAATTATACTGCCTTCTAGTTTCTACAGTCAGTGTCATTGCTTTCTGTCTTCCCTTGATTGCTTCAAAGAACATCCTGAAGACGTGGTGATAATGATTTTCGAGCAAGAGATTTAAAGTCCCCTGTGCAGCAGAAGTGACATAAAGGAGAAAATATATAATTTTGCTCAAAGTGAACAGTATTGACTTAATCTAGCTTCCATGGGTGTAACAAAACTTCCCTGAACATTATCAAGTGAAAGAAATATCCTACATGGAAAAGAGTATTGCATACATACCCAAAGCCATAAAAATGCATTCTACAAATCAAAGGACCCAAATTTGATCACATATGCTGTATAACTTTTTGTAGACTTGGAGGAATCTTTACTATAGACATTTCAAAGGTGAAGGAGGCATTTAGGCCAAAAGGCATAAAGACATCCCTATTCCTCCAGAATCCAGCATCATATTATGGACATGTGTCTGTTAAGTGTGTAAAATGTGGCTGGTAGTAGGACCAACCTGGGCCCCCTGCATGTGTGTGACAGCTGTAGTTTTGTTTGTTTGTAGGGCTCCTAGCAGAGGTATCAGGACCTGTCCCTGGCAATTAAGCCAGTTTTGAGGAACTATTCCCCATGCTGGGTTGCCTTGCTCAGCCTTCATGTGGTGGGAGGAGCTTGGTCCTAGCTCAGCTTTGTTGAGGCCCATCGGAGGCCTGCCTCTTTCTGAACAGAGATGGAGGAGGAGTGGATGGGAGAGAGTTAGAGGAGAGGCAGTGGGAGAGGAGGGGTTGGGAGGAGAAGAGGGAGAGGAAACTGAGATCAGGATATAAAATAAATGAAACATTTTAAATAGTAACCAATAAAAAATAAAATGTATATATTCCCAAGAGTGGTATTGCTGGGTCCTGGGGTATGTTGATCCCAAATTTCTTGAGAAACCGCCACACTGCTTTCCAAGTGGTTGCAGAAGTTTGCATTCTCACCAGCAATGGATGAGTGTACCCTTTACTCCACATCCTCTCCAGCATACGCTATCATTGGTGTTTTTGATTTTAGCCATTTGACAGGTGTAAGATGGTATCTCAAAGTTGTTTTGATTTGCATTTCCCTGATCACTACGGAAGTTGAGCATGACCTTAAGTGTCTTTTGGCCATTTGAACTTCTACTGTTGAGAATTCTCTGTTCAGTTCAGTGCCCCATTTTTTAATTGGGTTGATTAGCATTTTAAAGTCTAGTTTCTTGAGTTCTTTATAAATTTTAGAAATCAGACCTTTGTCTGTTGCAGGGTTGGTGAAGATCTTCTCCCAGTCAGTGGGTTGCCTTTTTGTCTTAGTGACAGTGTCCTTTGCTTTACAGAAACTTCTCAGTTTCAGGCGGTCCCATTTATTCAATGTTGTCCTTAATGTCTGTGCTGCTGGGGTTATACGTAGGAAGTGGTCTCCTGTGCCAATGTGTTGAAGAGTACTTCCCACTTTCTCTTCTATCAGGTTCAGTGTGTTCAGACTGATATTGAGATCTTTAATCCATTTGTACTTGAGTTTTGTGCATGATGATAGATATGGGTCTATTTTCATTCTTCTACATATTGACATCCAGTTATGCCAGCACCATTTGTTGAAGATGCTCTCTTTCTTCCATTGTATACTTTTAGCTCCTTTATCGAAAATCAAGTGTTCATAGGTTTGTGGGTTAAAATCTGAGTTTTCTACTCAATTCCATTGATCAACTTCTCTGTTTTTATGCCAATACCAAGCTGTTTTAAATATTGTAGCTCTGTAATAGAGTTTGAAGTCAGGGATGGTAATGCCTCCAGATGTTCCTTTATTGTATAAGATTGTTTTGGCTAAGGGTTTTTTTGTTTTTCCATATAAAGTTGATTATTGTCCTCTCAAGGTCTGTGAAGAATTTTGATGGGATTTTGATGGGGATTGCATTGAATCTATAGATTGCTTTTGGAGATGCCCTATCATACTACAAAAGTATATGCTCAACTATGTTCATAGCAGCATTGTTTGTAATAGCCAGAACCTGGAAACAACCTAGATGCCCTTCAATGGAAGAATGGATGAAAGAAGTGTGGAATATATTCATATTAGAGTACTACTCAGCGGTAAAAAAAAAAAACAATGACATCTTGAATTTTGCATGCAAATGGATGGAAATAGAAAACACTATCCTGAGTGAGGTAAGCCAGACCCAAAAAGATGAACATGGGATGTACTCACTCATAATTGGTTTCTAGCCATAAATAAAGGGCATTGAGCCTATAATTCGTGATCCTAGAGAAGCTAAATAAGAAGGTGAACCCAAAGAAAAACATACAGTCATCCCCCTGGATATTAACCTTCATCAGGCGATGAAAGAAGACAGAGACCCACATTGTAGCACCGGACTGAGAGTCCAAAGTCCAAATGAGGAGCAGAAGGAGGGAGAACATGAGCAAGGAAGTCAGGACCGCGAGGGGTGCACCCACACACTGAGACAATGGGGCTGATTTATTGGGAACCCACCAAGGCCAGCTGGACTGGGTCTAAAAACGCATGGGATAAAACCGGACTCTCTGAACATGGCTGACAATGAAGGCTGCTGAGAAGCCAAGGACAATGGCACTGGGTTTTGATCCTACTGCATGTACTGGCTTTGTGGGAGCCTAGCCTGTTTGGATGCTCACCTTCCTAGACCTAGATGGAGGGGGGAGGACCTTTGAGTTTCCACAGGGCAGAGAACCCTGACTGCTCTTTGGGCTGGAGAGGGGACCGGGGGAGGGGGAGGGAAATGGGAGGCGGAGGCGGGGAGGAGGCAGAAATTTTTAATTAAAAAAAAAAAACATTTTTCATATAAAAAATGTGGCTGGTACAATAGAGGGGCTGAATTATTTCATTAAGTTGAATATTCACCTGTGGTTTATGGCTATTGTGCTTGGAAACAAAGATCTAGGCCTTTCTCCATCCTCTATAGACAATTTCTCCTTAGGAGACAGAGGCAGGCAGATCTCAGTGAGTTCAAGGCAAGCCCAGTCCACAAAGACAGTTCCAGGATAGCCACCAGGACAGTCACATAGAGAAACCCTGTCTCGAAAAACCAGGAAAGAAAAAAAAGAAGAAAGAAAAAAAGAAAGAAAATTTCCCAACAGTTCTAATCTCTTTCTGTTCTCTGTGATGACTACATCTACTCCCAACAGCACTCGATGTCTTTGACAATGATGGTGGTCTGTCTCAGATGTGAATTACATTCATTTGGGGAGCTATTTTAAAATGTTAATGTAAGGGAGTGGATTACCCAGGTATGGGTACTTTTTTTTTTTTTTTTTTTTTTTTTTTTTAGCACTCTTCAAATGGTTCTAATGTACAGCAAAAGCTGAGAACCTTTGAACAATATAATTCTGCTGGGAATTCTATCTCTGTACTTCTCAGTGCTTAGTTTCAAATGTTGACTAGATTTCTCCTCCAAACATCTTAAAACTTATTTTTCATTTCCCTTGTCCAAATCCTTCAAGCTGTAATCCCTGGACTTCTGCATATTTAATATTTATTTTCTAGTTGTTTTATAAACAGTCTTTGTTCCTCAATTCATCATGACCTGCTTTTCTCATTTCCTTTTCTGGGTATTTTTACATTATTTTCTCCCTCCCTCTTTTAACTCCTTCTCTCCTTCCCTCTCTATATATATCTGTATCTCTCTATCTCTTTCTGTTTCGCTGTCTCTGACTGTCTCTGTCTCTCATTTTTTGAGTCAGAGTCTCACTATGCAGCTCTCACCGTCTTGGAACTCACTATGTAGACCAGGCTGGTCTCAAAATCACAGAAATTTGCCTGCCTTTGCCTTCCATATTCCGGGATTAAAGATGTGGGTCACCATGGCTGGCTTTGGTTGTTTTCTTAATATCTACCTTCGAATTTACAGTTAGTATCTTCAAGTATTTCTCGAACGTATAGATTCATTTTGTCTATTAAACGTTGATAGGTCAATCTTTCAGATACTCAGTGTAGGATTTTGATTGGAGGAAAAAGGTGTGAGTCCAATTCAGCAGTAACCAAGGAAACATGCAAATGTGACTTCTTGCTGGGTATGCCTGGGTGCTGAGCCAGCTGTGCTTCTTTAGCTGGGCCTGGGCAATGTGAGAAGTGAGAAGGCAGGAAGGAATCCAAGTTGGTCACCAGGCTGGGCTGCATGATCAACTTAAACTGGGCCTTCTGGTAATGTGGGGAGGGCGCAGGTGGGTGGGAATCTGGGGCAGTCATGGCTCAACTAGCCCACAGACTACATCAGCAGAGCGAAGCCTGAGAGACTGGGACCAGTGTTGGCAAGCAAGGTTCTAGGGAATTGACCAGCCTAGGCCAATGTATATATATGCTGGGTGAATGGAACTCGGCCTGGGAGTGCAATACATGCAAAGTTAATTTCTGTCGGGTTGGTTGATGTTAGTGGAGTGACAATTGGAATTCCTTAATGTGCCATTTTTTTTTTTGGTATCTTTCCTTCACTTTGCCCAAAATTTTCATATAATTTTTATGCAGTTATCATTCCATTTAAGTATCATTTTGCCCAGTTCTGTATAAACCCTGAATATTGGTACTTTTTAGAATATATATCCTAGTGTGGAAAATTTGAATGTATATCGTGATATGGAAAATTGTATTTTGTAGATAAAATCCGTCTATTCAGTAACATGTTTTCCTATTCCCTTAGGCCTAGTTTTATACTCTCCAATAAATTTGTTACATGATTAGTATTCCTTTTTGTTAAGTTTATTCCTAAGGATCCTTACATGATGTTCCTATGATGAACTGGATGTTTTCATGGAAATTTCTAATTGACGGTAATAATTTTCTTGTATTTTGTCACCCCACCAAAACCCGAAATTTCTTATATTTTTAACAGTCTTTTGTTAGTTTCTGGATATTTTCATATATATATATATATATATATATATATATATATATATATATACTCTGTGTATATAAATATGCTTTTTATTTCTGTCTAAATATTCACGATTATTTCATGTGCTTCCCAATATATTACTCAGAATTTAAAATTCTGAATACCAGTAGTTACAGTACCATCTCTATGTTGTTCTTAGATTTTAGTGGCTATGAGTTTAATATTTCATAAATTGTTGAATTTTTATTAATTTGGAATAATAATAAATTTTGTAGAATTATTTTACTTACTTTATAATTTTACTTAGATTTTCTTAAGTAAATGAGTGATGAATGTTAATATTTGATTCAAAATTCTTGAAGGATTTGTCATGATTAAAATTGGTATACAGTTTTGATTTAGGGCATTTTCATTAGGTTTGAACATTACGTTATTCTAGCTCCACAGAGTTAGTTTGAGATTGCTCATTCTTTTTGTGATCTGAAATATCCCTTTTTGAAATATTCTTAATATCAAGAAAATCAGGTGTCTTTTTAAAGTTCTATGCACAGATATAAAATCATCTGAACTGAGAGACTTTGAATAGGTTGGTTTTTTTTTTTTTTGGTTTTTTTGTTGTTGTTGTTGTTTTTGGTTTTTCGAGACAGGGTTTCTCTGTGGTTTTTGGAGCCATTGAATAGGTATTTTAATGGAACTATTGTTCACATTTTCTATCTCAGAGGTTTCATTTTGGTAATTTATATTTGAGAAAATGCTATTATGTGAGTGGTGTTTTTAGTTCTTTTAACAAAATTGGATAAAAGCAGATTATTAGCAAATGGGAGCTATCATCTTACACCTAGAAGTACAGAAGTTGAGTGAGATTCACGAGGATTAATTCAAAGACCTAATTGAGGGCATCCTTATCATGTATGTTACATGGCTTAATGTTTGGCTTTCTGCACATAATGGCTGCTGACGTCTTTGGTTTCACGTGCAAATGACATTTGGGAGGGGAAAGAAAGGAAATAATCTCTCAGAACATCTCATTGGTCAGAATTATTTCAATTCCCCAAATCTAGCTTTCTGCCTCTCCAAAGAAACAAAATTACCAATATTGGGTTAGCTTTATAGTGATTAAGACTCTCCGTGTGGTGAGGGAGTTGCTTCTTGCATAAGGGCATGACGTTATGGTGGTGACATACATACAAACAAAAGCAGGGTCCTACCAACAGAGCATTTCCCTGTCTATCTCTACTACTCTGTTATGTGGTGTTTCCATGCATATTTATTGAGAACCTACTATGTATTGACTTCTGAGAACTGTCAAGTACACATGATGTATAACGCTATTGTTCATATGGTATTTATATGAAAGAGCTAAGTGCTTAAATAATAAACAATATGTGGCCAATTGAAGAAGCTTCTCCAATGAGGAATCAGAGACGCCCTGATCTATTGGTATAGAAATATGTCATTGGAGTCATTTATTGATATGTTCCTTTAGCAGAATAATAGCATTAGGTTTTCCATTAGGGTCCATGACCAAGCTAGCCACAGGTCCTTGTTCACTTAAGCAGTATCAAGTTTTGGTTCCATTCATAGAGTGGGCCTTAACCCTAAACAAAAATGATTGGTTGCTATCATAACTTTAGGAAACAGAATATCAACTTCAGATAAAGAAATAATTGAAAAGAGAAAAGCATGATTACTAACATCAAGTATTTCCAGGCTATCAGTGAAGGGAAAAAAATGGGTTTTTGGACATTGTTCTAGAGGGAGCAAGTGCCGAGAACTGAAAGTTGTAGGCATGTGATTTCAGAGAAAGACTAGTTTCCTATCAGCACAGGTGCTCCGTAACCACATGGTCATTATCAAGGACATTGTCACAGGAACCTTTCATCTGACTGGAGCATATTATAGATGACCTGTAGAACATTCTGCAGGAGAGTAATCATATGAACTTGACAGAGGATGACATTGTTTTACTACTTTCATGTTTAGGAAGTTTGAACTGAGAGTGGTGACTCACATCTATAATTCGAGCATTCTAGAAGCTGAGGTAGAACAATGAGTTAAAGGCCAACCTGAGCTGCATAGTGAGATCCTGCTTCAAAAGTCCAGTAATAAATAAAATGAAATAAAAGTAGGAATTGAGCAAAATTGTAGTTGGAAAGAAGCCAAAGTGCTCTGACAATCTACACCCACAACCCTCCTCTGACTAATTCACAAAGGGACTTTGGTCTATAAAATACACACTACAGACATCACAGTGTTTGGCATACAGCAAGATTTATTGTCAGGTATCCATACTTTAGGTGGCAAAAATGTACCGTTAAATTTCTTTGCATCAGAATGTCAATGGAGGTGTGTTCTATTGGATACTTAACATGGATAATGGTGAGAGGTCACAGAGTTCCCAATAGTAAAACCTCAATCCACCCGGCACACAATCTAACCAGTGTGTGCGTACCAGATACCTCTAACAAAGTTAACTTTTAATTAGGTGGAAAGCCAGACTGTATTCTTCACAAAAAAAGACCTGTGCTGGGCAGTGATCTGGGCTGGGATTTGGCAAGTCAACTTTGTACTCTGGCCTTCTGCCCAGTCCATCGATTTAGCTCCTTAAATCACATGATTTAATCCCACAAATGTCGCAGATGCCATTAGACAAACTCCTCTGGTCAGCATCAAAGGAAAGAGAGAACATGATAAGCCCTCTGAGACAGCTTGTTAGAGAATTCTTAATCTTTCATGCTTGGGGAACTCCATGGGCAATGGGCTTTACTGGCAGAATGCCATGAAATACAGGCTGGTTTTGTTTTCTTTATTTAAGAACGGACCTCAAACACTTGCCTTAAGTTAATGAGGGGCAATCCAGCAAGTCTAAAGGTAAAGAGCAACAGGAAGGAATCTTCCCCATAGCAGTTCAAGAGACCCCAGACACTCTCATCATCAGTTCCTTAATTCCTTATTAATGGTGAAGAGAAACTAGTAGTAAGCATATGGAGAGGAGATCAGTGTCCACCTGAAGTGAGGAAAAAGTTATGAGGGTCGGGTGGCCCCAATGGTGGGATCTAGAAGAGTTCAAAGGGTGTAGCAAGTCATTAAGCATCTGCATGGGCCTGTATAACAACAGGTAACACAGGAAAGCGGCTTTTGTTTCCTTTTCAGCACATAGTGTAGAGCTAAGTATGGCTCCTTAGAAGAGGTTCCCAAGAACAGATGGAGAGACCCACAGCCAAACAATAGGCAGAGCTCAGGGAATCTTGCTGAAGATGGAGAAGGCCGATTGTAGGCGCCAGAGGTCAATAACATCACAAGAAAACCCACAGAATTAACTAACCTGGGCTATTAGGAGCTCAGAGTCTGAACCGCCAAGCAGGGAGCCTGTATGGAACTACCCTAGGCCCTCTGCACATACATGTAACAGTTCTATAGTTGGGTCTATTTGTGAGACTCCTAACAATGGAAACATGAGCTGTCCCTAAGATTTTGACTGGCTCTTGGGAGCCTATTCCTCATACTGAATTACCTTGCTCAAGCTGGGGGGCGCGGACAGTGCTTAGTCTTACCATGACTTGATATGCCATGCTTTCTTAATACCCATGGGCGGCCTGGCCCTTTCTGAACAGAAATGGAGAAGGGGTGGATTGAGGGGAGTAGAGAAGGGAGGGGAGAGGGAATGGGAGGAGAGGACAAAGGGGAAACTTCAGTCAGGTTAAAAAATCAATTAATTAAATTTAAAAATGATATGCTCATAAAGAAGAGGTCCCCAAGGTCAGACACAAGGCCTCTCCCTTTTCCCTTTTTCACATCTTTCCTGTCCTTCTAGTCAGATAAACTTTTATTTACAAGATAATAACATTCCTAATGATGGGATGCATGTAAAGCTATTACGAGATTTTAGCCGTGTGATTCTTTATTGCTTCCAGTGGCTGTGTTGGAGATTTGGTGACTCAATACAAAAGAATCACTCTGTAATATCATAATCTCAAACTAAACTCTGGAGGTGAGCTTTTCAACTTAAGGATTCTATGAGGACTCTCCTACCACAGCTTACTGCAAACAAAACACAGCAGATTAGTTCAAATGTAAGAGACAACATGAAAAGCTAGACTATGGTTTGGCTATATATCATCCAATTATGCTTGCTTCAAGCCTCAAATTATCATGAGTTTAGTGTCATCTTCCTTTATGATTTTAATCCACGTACCTAGCATCTGGCACATAGTAAGAATGTAATGAATGGCACTGCTTGCTGCATTCATTACTATTAGAAGCGGTTATAGTGATGGTGCAGTCCCAGCACCTGGCACAGTGCCCAGGAAACATTAACTATTCAAAACTATAATAATTATTTTTATATCTTTATTGCCCAAAATTCCGACATAATGCCTGGCACATAATAGAGAACAGAATGGGGTTTTTTTTCCCCTTCAATTTCATTTTTGCCTGGGATACATGTATCTTCTGTTTCCCCCACAGTGGTACCTTGGTAAGATGGTCATAAAGCTCCCTGAAATGCTCATCCCGCCTTTTTGTCTATTGTGGCTTCTTAAAAGTCGAAAATCTTTAAGGTCACTACTCAGCTGGGAAAACTGAGGTTATGAATTACACTTCTAATATTTGTATTTTGCTGTAGCCTGAAAAATAGCCTTCCCTGCTCTCCCCAACAATCTCTCAGCCAAGCCATGATCAATCTCATCACTTATAGTCTTCCCTCTCTGGAGCAGAATGGCTCTCACATTTGTATATTTAATTTTCCTCCCCAAAATTAGCACAAGATTTGCTCCATGAACCCTTTTCCAAGGCCTCCAGTCCTTGCTGAGATCACAAAGCATCAAATTAGTGCCACCTACTTAGTACTTAAGTCTGCTAACTTCCAATTGGTTTTGTTCCTTAAATGCCTATTTAAACTACTACCTGCCGTGTTCTAAACCCATGTGAGTGCTGGGAATACAGAGATCTAAGTCCTGTTACCCTAGTCATAGGAAGACAAATGTGTAGTTGGCATCACTAAAGAAATGTGATTAACCTAGCAGTAGAGAATGGGAAGACTGGCTGAATTCCTGCAGTCACTGGGTAAACTTTTGCAGAGAACAGAATTTATGATTGAGGAGGTATTGAAATATGAGAAGTTAGCTAAGTGGAGAGAATAAGGTGATGCCCAGATGCGAAGAACTTGTCAGAAAAGAACAAGTTCAGAACATGGTTCAATGTGGCTAGAACTCGAGAAGGGAGGAAAAGAGATAATGAAATAGTGTGTAAGGCTGGCTCATTTACTCACCGAATCAATCTAGTATCCAGGTTGTGCCAGTCACTGACTAGGGAGTGGGCACCAGAAAACCAGGACCTGGTACAATTCTTGCACTTGAGCTTTAAGGCTATTTAGAAAGAACAATGAACTGATAAGACAAATAAGTAGAAATTTTGGTAAGCATTAAAGAGGGAGAAGAGAAAAAAATAAATAAATAAATAAAGAGGGAGAAGACAGGGCCATAGAGAGAAGGCTAGGTAGGGACTAATTTGGAGAGCCATGAGAGGGCAGCTCCAGGGGTGATATATTTGTAAAAACTAAAATATGGAAGGAGATGGAAAAAATGATTTAATTTGGAATTAAAGGTCTCTGAGCTGGAAAAATCTTGGCATCACAGAAGAATCAAAAGAGTCATCATGGGGTTAAACATTTGTGGCTAAGAGGAGTAAGAGGTTTAAGAAGTGGTCAGAAAAGTAAACAAGAGCAAAGACTCTGCAGGCCTTATAAAAGGTGTTAATTCCATTAGAAGACTAGCTGGAGGGGCTGAGACGCTCACTAAGTAAAGTGCTTGCCATCCAAGCATGGGAACCTGATTTTACATATCCAGGTACCCACATTTAAAAAAAAAAACTGAGCATGAGTATACACATGTATAATCCTAGCACTTAGGAGGCAAAGAAAAGCGGACCTCTAGAATTTGCTGATGAGAAAGTCTAATCAAATTCATGAGTTCAAGGTTCAGTGAGATACCCTGTCTCAAAAGATAAGGTGGATGGTCACAGAGTGAGACAACTGATATTAATCTTTGTCCTCCATATGCACACATGTACACACACACATACATGCACACACACACATACATGCACACACACACAGAGAGAGAGAGAGAGAGAGAGAGAGAGAATCAAGAAATCATGAAAGATTAGCAAAACGGAATCAGATTTGTGCTTCATAGAATAAATCAGGGGTAGACTGGAAGAGGAGGGGAAACAGTGGAGTCAGGCTGATCAGAAACTCCAACATGTCTTAGAAGTGCAGGTGAAAATGGTGAAGGCAGTGTCTGTTCTGCCATCTTACCCCCACCACAGGGGAAGTGGACACACTGGAAGTGCTTCGATCAAGTAAGTTATTGTGAGAGAAGCCTGAGAGCTTCTGAGTCTGTCTTGGGGGGCTCACCTTCTTCTTCCCTCCCACTTTCTGATGCCGACACAGATGCAGAGAGGCAGTCTAAAGTTAGTGTTATCAAAGTCATATGCTGTTCAGCGGCAAGTGTTTTCTCCGAGTGCCAATTTTCTTTAGACTCTGCTAAGTTCTTTGAAAGTAGCTGTTCTGGTTTTCTTTCTGTTGCTGCGAAAAACACCATGACTAAAAAGAACTTGGAGGAGAAAAGATGTATTCGTCTTACACTTGCAGATCCCTGTCCATCAGTCAGGGCAGGAACTCAAGCAGGTACAGAAGGAGGAACTGTAGAAACAGCTGATTACTGGCTTGCTCTCCACAGCTTCCTCAGCTCCTTTCTTTTCCTTCCTTCCTTCCTTCCTTCCTTCCTTCCTTCCTTCCTTCCTTCCTTCCTTCCTTTCTTCCTTCCTTCCCTCCTTCCTTCCATTCTTTCTTTCTTTAATTTTTTCTTTCTATTTTCTAAGCAGTATTTCTTTATATAGCCCTGGCTGTCTTGGAATTCACTCTATAGACCAGACTGGCCTGGAATTCACAAAGATATGTCTGCCTCTGCCTCCTGAGGACTGGGATTAAAGGTGTGTGCCACCACCACCCAGCTTCAGCTACTTTTCTTATGTTGCCTGGGCCCAACTCCCTAGAGATGTCATCACCCACAGTGAAGCAAGCCTTCTTATATTAATTTGCAATCAAGCTAATGTGATGGAGGTCAGTCCTCGACTAAGATGGAGGCCAGTCCTCGTTTGAGGGTCCCTCCCTCTCCAGGTGACTGGAGTCTGTGTCAAGTTGACAAACCTAACCAGCACACTAGTGAAAGACATAGCAGTCTCTTTAGGGAGTCAAACAGCACCTACTCTACCGAGATCTGGACAAAGAAAGAATTCGTCATTTGGGCCTGTTCATGGCCAAAGGCAGCCAGCAGTCATCTTCAAATGCTAACTTCCCAGAAGATCACAAGGATATGAATTGCAAATGCTACTTGATCTAATATATGCTTCTCACTCTGCCAAAGCAGGGCTGTAATTAACTGAAAGAGTGAGGTAAATGTTTGTGGAAGTTCCACGCCTTCCCTTACAGCCAGGAGATGAGACAAGGGGCTCTTTATCACATTTCCGTCTCCTTCCACTACTGAAATGGTTCCTTAATGAAAAGTACTAAAATAAGGCCATCTTAACTCCAGAGGGGCTTGGAGACCGTGGAGACAGAACAGCCAATCAGCTAATAGATCTAATCTCATTTTCTGCCCCTGAAGAGTACCATCATTCCCACCTCACAGGGCCAGTACAAGCAGTCAATGAGGAATGGGAGTGAATTTGATCTGTAAATTGCAAAGCAAGAGCTCTACCCTGTGATTCATTCTGTATGATTACAGGCACAGGTGCTTTTCTTTTCTTGGTCTCTCAGAGAAAATTTAACCGCATTGCCGAGTTCAGTACAAACCTATTTAGTTTTTACCTCAGCATCAGTTCTATTAAGTATGATCTAACCTTAGATCTGGCACAGACAAAACAGACCATTCATTTCTCAGAATTAAGTCAAATTGATTCTCCAGTCTGTTAGCTTTTGAGTTTGGCGTGGTGGCAGAAAGAAATAAGGGGTGGCTTTGGGGAGCTAGTCCAGGTTTATCTTTTGCAGATGGCTTTGTCCTGTGGAATTCAATACTTTTCCAGTTACCATCATCAAGGAGTAGGGCTGCACTTAACACTAAACCATATATATGTGTGTGTGTCTTATATATTTATATATATATTATATATATGATATATATATATATGACATGGTCTCATGTATCCTAGGCCAACCTTGAGCCCACTGTGAAGCCAAGGATGACCCTGAACTTCTGATTCTCTTTTCACCACCCTCTGAGTGTTGGGATTGCGGCTATGCACCCATCCAGCTCATGTGGAGTGAGGAATCGAACATAGGGTTCTGTGGATGTTAGCCAAGCATTCTCCCAATTTAACTGTACTCCCAGCTCCTACAACCACATGTCAGTCTGAAATGTGCCTCTGGAACAGTGGTAAGTGTAATCTTGGAAATTAGATTGAAAAAAGATCCACAGACCCGGGAGAGCAAAAGTAACTGGCCCTACGCAAGCAGCAACTTAGCACCACTGATAGCAAGTATTAAGTATCCCCGGAGATATTTTCCACAGTGGAAAGGAAGGAAAGGACAGTGGACTTTGTGCTATTGAAACGCTTCGAAATTTTGAAATCCCGTTAGAAAGGGATTGATGAGTGGCCATTTGAAACCTTCAGGTAACTAAAACTATCTTTCATCTCTCTCTCTCCACACTTAGCTTTCTAAGTTGATGTGAGCCATGGCCCAGCTGTACTACAAGAAGGTCAATTACTCACCTTACAGAGACCGCATTCCCCTGCAAATCGTGAGGGCTGAGACGGAGCTCTCTGCTGAGGAGAAGGCCTTCCTTAGTGCCGTGGAGAAGGGAGACTATGGCACCGTGAAGCAGGCGCTGCAGGAGGCTGAGATTTACTACAATGTCAACATCAACTGCGTGGATCCTTTGGGCAGGAATGCCCTGCTCATTGCCATCGAGAACGAGAACTTGGAGATTATGGAGCTACTGCTGAACCATAGCGTGTATGTGGGCGATGCATTGCTCTATGCCATCCGCAAGGAAGTGGTGGGCGCTGTGGAGCTTCTGCTTAGCTACAGGAAGCCTGGTAGAGAGAAGCAGGTAAGAGAATTCACACCAGTCAGAATATCAGGGCATCAGAGTCCAAAGGAAAGTTTTGGCAGTCTGGAATTGAGAGGGCTTGTCTTAGAAACTGTTATCAGTTGTCTCGGGAGCTTCCCTGGGCAGTCCCAGCTGTTTTACTCCTTTGCTGTGTCTATGAAAGTTGACAGTGTGAGGGCACACTCTTCATGTCTAGAATATGTAAACTCTTTCCACTTTCTTTACCACCTCCCATTATATCTTCATTTCCTTCCCGTACTCAAAAGTCACATTCTAGAAAAGAGAGCAAGCCCAGACGTGCACTTTCTCCTTGAAAGGCTGTTCTTCCACAGAAAAAGGCAAGAAGACTTTAGTCTTGAGTGCCATAGTGCAAAGACGAAGAGAAACCTCACTTGTTTTCCTAGTACACGCTATGTGACTGAATTCTACTCATAGGTGTTTACAAGTTTGCTTCCATGAATCTCATAATCTCTAAGTCACCAAAGGTTGGTATCTATGTACAGTTATCTTTGATTTCTCAGTCAAATATTGCCCCCAGATTCAATCCCCAAGCTTCATGGTTTCTCCCTCCATCTTTCTTTCCTCTCTAAGCCAGTCCCCACTAGTATTGCCTGCTCTGTCATCACTCTCCTAGATGAGAGGGTCTCCAATTGCAGCCCCTAGACTAGCAGCAGCAGCATTTCCTGAGAACTGAGGGAAACTGCAAAGCCTTAGAGCCCCACTACAAGGGTACTAAATCATAAGCTCTGGGGTGTTGCCCAATAAGCCATGCCTTAACAGGCCCTCAAGGGGATTCTGATGGATGCTCAGGTTTGAGAATCACTGTCCTTCCCTAACATGAAATTTTTTTTCTCATTAGTCTTACTGCATCAATTCTTTTTGCAAATCTGAAGCCATCCTGAAGAGTCTTGTTTATCCTTTCTGAATTAGGAAAATGATCTTACTATTCTTGTCCGTCTCTTTAATACTTCAATGTCTTCTATTAGTTTGTCTTCCATTGTTAGGAGGAAATGCTTGAGGTGATATACTTTATGAAGCAGAGGTTTGTTTTACTAACCATTTTTGGAGGCTAGATGTCCAAGATAAGGTGGCTTAGCTGCCAAACCTCTAACCTTGCTTGCATTATAGGCATGATAAAGAAAATGGGAGGGGAACTGGGCAAATGTAGAAGGAGACAAACCAGCACCTTGATGAACATGGACAATGAAAATCTGTCATCCTCAAGCATTAGGAAATATGACCAAAGCTGGACTTTAGGAAAATCCATAGCTTTTAATACAGATGCATTTAGGAAGAGAACAATGAAAATAAACTAAGTGACAACTCGCAAAGCACTGGGATTTTCAGAGTAGAAAATGGAGGGAAAATCTGGAACGGACAGATTAACAGTTCCTTGACTAAAATGCCTACACATCCCCTTCTCCATCAGCATTTATAATACCCCCAACGAAAAGAAGGATTTCATCTTTCTTGTTCCTTGTTATATCACACTACCAGAGAAAAATGCCTGATAAATGTTTATTTAATGAATGAGTAATATGTAACCAGCACTGAGCTTAGCATCTTAACATGACTTATTCATTTAAGTCTCTAGGAAACTCCATAAACTGAATATTATTATTATTTATTACTATTATTATTATCATCATCATCATGCCTGTTTGCCAGTGAGAAACAAGATTATTAAGTCAATTGTTTAAGATCCCACTAACTATTGGAGTAAATAGCTTCTAAACCTTTTTATTTGCTAGCCTCTGATCACACAACTAAATCAGGCTGTTGCTAAAAGTTTGGCAACAAAGGCTGGAGAGATGGCTCGTTAAGAACATGCATTGCATGCCTTTAATCCCAGCATTTGGGAGGCAGAGGCAGGTGGATCTCTATGAGTTTAAGGTCAGCCTGGTCTACAGAGGGAGTCCCAGTACAGGCTCCAAGGCTACAGAGAGACCCTATCTCAAAAAAATCCAAAAGAAAAGAAAAAAAGGAAGAAAAGAAAAGAACATGCATTGCTCTAACAGAGGACCTGAGTTCAGTTCCCAGCACCTAAGTGGAATGCCTTGTGAGCACTTGTAACTCAGTTCCAGGATATTATTCTATGCCCCTTATTTTGGTCTCCACAGGCATCTGCACTCATGTGCACAGCCATATAGACACACGAACACCCATACTTTAAAATGATAACCTAAGTCTTTTAAAAATTGGCAGCATCACAAGGCGTCTGAATGCACAACAGTAAAAACTGACTCAGACTCAGCACATTCAGTGAATGTCAGGGGTTTCTGGAAATGCTCATTCATGGTGTATCTGTCACACAACCTCATTGCAGCCTTGGTTCTGAACACACAATATGCACCCTCTACATTGCACACGCTAGCACTATATATATATATATATATATATATATATATATATATATATATATACATTGACACTTCTCAGCCCAGACTGGAGACTGTTGACTGATGTTTTATTTTACATACCAAGGGTTATGGTATTATGGAAGCATAATGGTATAATTATGGAAAACAAAGACTCAGTAATATTTTTCTCCTAATCCCTCAGCATGTTAAGCATTAAATTAGTATATCTTGGGATTAGATTGTTAAAATGTTTGATTTTAAGAGCTGTTCACCGAGCTATTTCATTAAAAAAAAATCTGTTACTGGATTTTAGCTTGGGATTAGCACAGAATATCCAAGTTTCTTAAATTGTCCTAAACATAATTCTGCGACCAGCAGGCAGGCCTAGGCGGCGGAAGCACCAGCGCGCAGGCAGGCCCAGGCGGCGGAGGCACCAGCACGCAGGCAAGTCCGGGCGGCAGAGGCACCAGCGTGCAGGCAGGCCCGGGTGGCGGAGGCACCGGCAGTCAGGCCCGGCAGGCAGGCCTAGGCGGCGGAAGCACCGGCGCGCAGGCAGGCACAGGTGGCGGAGGCACCGGCAGGCAGGCCTAGGCGGCGGAAGCACCGGCGCACAGACAGTTCCGGGCGGCGGAGGCACCGGCAGGCAGGCCCGGGCGGCAGAGGCACTGGATGCAGGATAGTGCGGGCAAGAAACAGTGAAGCCTGCACTGAGAACAGATTGCCCCGCTACAATTAAATCAAACCCAATAGATAGCATCGGTAAGAGGAGATGGGCAGACGCCAAGGCAAGAATTCACCCAACAATCTGAAAATCAAAATGAAAACACCAGAACCCAATGATCTTACAACACAAGGACTTGAACACCCTATCACAGGAGAAGAGGAAAAAACTGACTTTTTGAAAGCAATAGAGTCCCTTAAACAACATATAAAAAACGCCCTCATAGAAATGGATGAGAAGTATAACAAAAAGTTTGAAGAAATGAGTAAATACGTAAATGATACCCTGGGAAGCCAAGAAAAAACGATCAAACAGGTAATGGAAACAGTCCAAGAATTGAAAACTGAAATGGAAGCAAGGAAGAAAACACAAACTGAGGACCAGCTGGATATGGCAAATATAGGTCAACGAGCAGAGACTACAGAAACAAGCATAATCAATAGAATACAAGAGATAGAAGAAAGAATCTCAGATTCTGAAGACAACATAGAGAAAATAAACGGACTGATCAAAGAAAACACCAAAACCAACAAATTCTCATCAGAAAACATTCAGGAAATATGGGACACAATAAAAAGACCAAACCTAAGAATAATAGGGATAGAAGAAGGAGAAGAGGCACAGCTCAAAGGTCCAGAAAACATTTTTAACAAAATTATGGAAGAAAACTTCCCCAACATAAAGAAAGATATTCCTTTGAATATTCAAGAAGCATACAGAACACCAAACAGACTGGATCAAAAAAAAACATCCCCTCGCCATATAATAATCAAAACACAAAATATACAGATTAAAGAAAGAATATTAAGAGCTGCAAAGGAAAAAGGCCAAGTAACTTATAAAGGTAAACCGATCAGACTTACACCTGACTTCTCTATGGAAACCATGAAAGCCAGAAGGTCCTGGATAGAGGTACTACAGAAACTAAGAGACCATGGATGCAAACCCAAACTACTATACCCAGCCAAGCTATCGTTCACTATCAATGGAGAAAACAAGACATTCCAGGATAAGAACAAATTTAAACAATACGTTGCCACAAATCCAGCCCTACAGAAAGTAATAGAAGGAAAATCACAACCCAAGGAATCCAACATTGCCAACACTGCCTACAATAACCCAGGCAACTAGTGACCCTTCAACAGCACAACTCAAAGAAGGGAGACACACAAACTCTTCTACCAAAAGCAGTAAGAATAATCGGAGTTAACAACCACTGGTCATTAATATCACTTAATATTAATGGTCTCAATTCACCAATAAAAAGGCACAGGCTAAGAGATTGGATACGAAAACAGGATCCAACAGTCTGCTGTTTGCAAGAAACTCATCTCAACCACAAAGACAGGCATCTACTCAGAGTAAAGGGTTGGGAAAAGGTTTTTCAAGCAAATGGTCCTAAGAAAAAAGCAGGTGTGGCCATACTAATTTCTAACAAAACTGACTTCAAACTAAAATCAATCAGAAGAGATCGACAGGGACACTTTATACTCATAACAGGAACGATTCAGCAGGATGAAGTCTCAATCCTGAATATCTATGCCCCTAATATAAAAGCACCCACTTATGTAAAAGAAATATTGCTAAAACTCAAGGCAGACATCAAATCACACACACTAGTAGTAGGAGACTTCAACACACCTCTCTCACCAATGGACAGGTCAATCAGACAGAAAACTAATAGAGAATTAAGAGAATTGTTGGAGGTAATGAATCAAATGGACTTAACAGACATCTATAGAACACTCCACCCAAATAGGAAAGAATACACCTTCTTCTCTGCAGCTCATGGAACCTTCTCGAAAATTGACCACATACTTGGAAACAAAGGAAACCTCCACAGATACAAAAAAATATCAGTGTCCACCTGTGTCTTATCAGATCACCACAGATTAAAGTTAGAAGCCACCAACAAAGCTACCCCCAGAAAGCTGACAAACTCATGGAAACTGAACAGTCAACTACTGAACCACACCTGGGTCAAGGAAGAAATTAAGAAAGAAATTAAAGTCTTCCTTGAATTTAATGAAAACAAAGAGACAACATACTCAAACCTATGGGACACGATGAAAGCAGTGCTAAGAGGAAAGTTCATAGCACTAAGTGCCCACTTAAAGAAAACGGAGAAAGCATACATTGGGGACTTAACAGCACACCTGAAAGCTCTAGAAAAAAAAAGAAGCAGACGCGCCCAGGAGGAGTAGAAGACTGGAAATAATCAAACTGAGGGCAGAAATCAACAAAATAGAAACACAGAAAACAGTCCAAAGAATCAATGAAACAAAAAGTTGGTTCTTGGAGAAAATCAACAAGATTGACAAACCCCTATCCAAACTAATTAAACGACAGAGAGAGAACACGCAAATAAATAAGATCAGAAATGAAAAGGGGGACATAACCAAGGACACAGAGGAAATTCAGAGAATCATTAGATCTTACTACAAAAGCCTGTATGCCACAAAACTGGAAAATGCAAAAGAAATGGACACTTTTTTAGATAAGTACCATATACCAAACCTAAACCAAGACCAGGTGAACGATCTAAATAGACCTGTTAGTCGCGAAGAATTAGAAACAGTTATCAAAAATCTCCCTTCCAAAAAAAGCCCAGGGCCAGATGGTTTCAATGCAGAATTCTACCAGAACTTCCAAGAAGAGCTAATACCTATACTTCTTAATGTATTTCACAATATAGAAACAGAAGAGTCATTGCCAAATTCCTTTTATGAAGCTACAGTTACCCTGATACCAAAACCACACAAAGACCCAACCAAGAAAGAGAATTACAGGCCTATCTCACTCATGAACATCGACGCAAAAATTCTCAATAAAATACTGGCAAACCGAATCCAAGAACACATTAGAAAAGTTATCCATTATGATCAAGTAGGCTTCATTCCAGAGATGCAGGGCTGGTTCAACATACGCAAATCTATCAATGTAATCAACCATATAAATAAACTGAAAGAAAAAAACCATATGATCATTTCATTAGATGCTGAAAAAGCATTCGACAAAATTCAACACTCCTTTATGATAAAGGTCTTGGAGAGATTAGGGATACAAGGGGCATACCTAAATATAATAAAAGCTATTTACAGCAAGCCGACAGCTAACATTAAATTAAATGGAGAAAAACTCAAAGCCATCCCACTAAAATGAGGAACACGACAAGGATGTCCACTCTCTCTATACCTCTTCAATATAGTGCTTGAAGTTCTAGCAATAGCAATAAGACAACATAAGGGGATCCGTATTGGAAAGGAAGAAGTTAAGCTTTCATTATTTGCAGATGATATGATAGTATACATAACCGACCCCAAAAACTCTACCAAAGAACTCCTACAGCTGATAAACACCTTTGGTAATGTGGCAGGATACAAAATCAACTCCAAAAAATCAGTTGCCTTCCTATACACTAAGGATAAGGAAGCAGAGAGGGAAATCAGAGAAGCATCACCTTTCACGATAGCCACAAATAGCATAAAATACCTTGGGGTAACTCTGACCAAGGAAGTGAAAGATCTATTTGGCAAGAACTTTAAGTCTTTGAAGAAAGAAATTGAAGAGGACACCAGAAAATGGAAGGACCTCCCTTGCTCTTGGATTGGGAGGATCAACATAGTAAAAATGGCAATTCTACCAAAAGCAATCTATAGATTCAACGCAATCCCCATCAAAATCCCATCAAAATTCTTCACAGATCTGGAGAAGACAATAATCAACTTTATATGGAAAAACAAAAAACCCAGGATAGCCAAAACAATCTTATACAATAAAGGATTGTCTGGAGGCATTACCATCCCTGACTTCAAACTCTATTACAGAGCTACAGTACTGAAAACGGCTTGGTACTGGCATAAAAACAGAGAAGTCGACCAATGGAATAGAATAGAAGACCCTGACTTTAGCCCACAAACCTATGAACACCTGATTTTCGATAAAGGAGCTAAAAGTATACAATGGAAAAAAGAGAGCATCTTCAACAAATTGTGCTGGCAAAACTGGAAGTCAATCTGTAGAAGAATGAAAATAGATCCATATATATCACCATGCACAAAACTCAAGTCCAAATGGATTAAAGACCTCAATATCAGTCCAAACACACTGAATCTGATAGAAGAGAAAGTGGGAAGTACTCTACAACACATGGGCACAGGAGAACACTTCCTACGTACAACCCCAGCAGCACAAACACTAAGGACATCATTGAATAAATGGGACCTCCTGAGACTGAGAAGCTTCGGTAAAGCAAAGGACACTGTCACTAAGACAGAAAGGCAACCCACTGACTGGGAGAAGATCTTCACCAACCCCGCAACTGACAAAGGTCTGATATCCAAAATATACAAAGAACTCAAGAAATTAGACCGTAAAAGGTTAATCAATCCAATTATAAAATGGGGCACTGAGCTGAACAGAGACTTTTCAACAGAAGAAGTTCAAATGGCCAAAAGTCACTTAAGATCATGCTCAACTTCCTTAGCAATCAGGGAAATGCAAATCAAGACAACATTAAGATACCATCTTACACCGGTCAGAATGGCTAAAATCAAAAACACCAATGATAGCCTCTGCTGGAGAGGTTGTGGAGAAAGGGGCACTCTCATCCATTGCTGGTGGGAATGCAAACTTGTGCAACCACTTTGGAAAGCAGTGTGGCGGTTTCTCAGGAAAGTCGGGTTCAACCTACCTCTTGACCCAGCAATACCACTATTGGGAATATACCCAAGAGATGCCCAAACATACAACAAAAGTATATGCTCAACTATGTTCATAGCAGCATTGTTTGTAATTGCCAGAACCTGGAAACAACCTAGATGTCCTTCAATGGAAGAATGGATGAAGAAAGTATGGAATATATACATATTAGAGTACTACTCAGCAGTAAAAAACAATGACTTCTTGAATTTTGCATACAAATGGACGGAAATAGAAAACACTATCCTGAGTGAGGTAAGCCAGACCCAAAAAGAGGAACATGGGATGTACTCACTCATATTTGGTTTCTAGCCATAAATAAAGGACATTGAGACTATAAATCGTGACTCTAGAGAAGCTAAATAAGAAGGTGAACCCAAAGAAAAACATATAAGCATCCCCCTGAATATTAACCTTCATCAGGCGATGAAAGAAGACAGAGACAGAGACCAACATTGGAGCACTGGACTGAAGTCTCACGATCCAAAGGAGGAGCAGAAGGAGAGTGAGCACGAGCAAGGAACTCAGGACGGCGAGGGGTGCACCCACACACTGAGGCAATGGGGATGTTCTATCGGGAACTCACCAAGGCCAGCTGGCCGGGGACTGAAAAAGCATGGGACAAAACCGGTCTCGCTGAACATAATGGACAATGAGGACTACTGAGAACTGAAGAACAATGGCAATGGGTTCTTGATCCTATTGCATGTAATGGCTTTGTGGGAGCCCAGATAGTTTGGATGCTCACCTTAATAGACCTGGATGGAGGTGGGTGGTCCTTGGACCTCCCACAGGGCAGAGAAACCTGCTTGCTCTTTGGGCTGAGGAGGAAGGAAGACTTGATTGGGGGAGGGGGAGGGAATGGGAGGTGGTGGCGGGGAAGAGGCAGAAATCTTTAATAATTAAATTAATTAATTAATAAAAAAATCAGCAAGAAAAAAAAAAGAAAAAAAAAGATGAAAAAAAAAAAACATAATTCTGCCATTGCATACTATATAGTTATAGATAGCAGCATTTTCAGCACTGGTGGTTATAAAATTAAAATATTGTTCAACTCTCAAAATCACCAAGAATATATTCTGCAGCATCAACCATTCAGTAAAGATTTAATTCTTTATATAAATATAAGCAAGGACATTCATCTTATTAGTATGCAAATTAGGTCTCATCTTTAATAAAGTAGATCTTTTTAGACTAAATTTATTCATTAGTATCAGCAAATATTTAATATATGTATACCTATATTATATACCTGTACACCTGGGTTGGAAAAAATTTCATGGGTGAAAGGGAGTTTAAAAGCCCTATACTTGGCCTCATTGCTTCTCTGGAAATCTTAGGATCCTAGCACAGAGAATATGAGATGGGCCCAAGAATAGAAGACAGATGAACTCCCTAGTAACAACAGGCCTAAGAAATTTAGAAAAGAAGTTCAGTTTGTTTCCTACTCAGTCCATCTTACCAAGGTCGTCAAAACTGATTTGTTTTGTATCCCCTTCTCCTAGCTAAGCACCTGGGAGGCTTCTGAAGGCCTTCTCAGCTACAAACCTCTAAGTTCCTGTACCACACTGTCTGTTTCCTTTATTTGAAAACAATCTCATGCCACCTTGTACTAGTGGGTGCCCTCATTCCTAAGAACATCTAGTCCTCTTACTGTGCACTATCAGTCTAATGCCCACTTCTTTCCATGCTGTCTTAGTTAGGGTTTCTATTGCTGTGAAGAGACACCATGATTACAACTCTTATAAAGGAAAACATTTAATTAGGGTGGCATACAGTTCCAGAGGCTTAGTCCATTATCATCATCATGGTGGCATACAGGCAGACATGATGCTGGAGAAGGAGCTAAGAGTTCTGCATCTTGACCTGCAGGCAACAGGAAGTGAACTGAGTCAGTGGATGTAGCTTGAACAAAGGAGACCTCAAAGCCCACCCCCACAATGGCACACTTCTTCGAATAAGGCCACACCTCCTAATAGTGCCACTCCCTTTAGGGGTCATTTTCTTTCAAGCCACCACATATGCTTACCCTCTCCATACTGAACCAGTGCACACAAGATAAGGGGCGGTATATAAATATTTGCTGAGGGACATGAAGGATTTAAAGGTATCTTCCAGAAAAATCACAAGACTTTCTTTGAAAGGGGACTTTTTGGGGTTTTGCAATCAATCACATTTAGTCACATAACTGTCTAGAGGAAGAGGAGAACACAGGACAATTTCCTAGCTGGGTAGTGAGTGTAGACTGAATCCATGTTTGCTGGTCCCATTTCTCTCATCTTTTCGTCTGCTGTAGTAAATGCTGGGGATCTGCCAGCCAGGAAGGAAGGCACCATGTCAACTTATACTAACGTGCACGTCGTGACCTCTCCTTGTCAGAAGCAAAACTTAGCTCACAGAAGCAAACTGCTCATGGTGACAAAATGAGACATATGAAACCTAAGATAGGCAACTCGTGCAGCCGCAGTTTTGTTGGGACTTTTTGTCATGCACCGCCATAAATAATCCCTCCTTGGTCAATACCCCATTCTCATAAATAAACACTGTAGTTTAAATCGTACAGAGCCCTCAACTCCATCCGCAAGTCTCCTCGGTAGCTTTGTCCTCTCTGCCCAAGGCCCAACAATGAACTTCTACTATTTCATTGTTTTCCATTATTCCAAGAATCACTATGATAGGTCATATATGAGTAACTCTACCAGGCTGCCACAGTGTTTGAGAACCCTATCTTTCTTCAAGACAAAAACAAGATTGGTTTACCTGGAAGCAATCGGGAATGTGAGCAAAGCAGGCCTCGTTAAGGCCCTTGAGTTCAGCGGGGCAAACCATTTGCAGGAAGGCACCCCCTCCACGCACAATCTGAACTGCAACAGCAAACCTTTGGCCCAGAGCACCACTGCCAGCTGCCCTTCGTCGGGCTGGAAAATAAGGCACAGCTGACTTCCATCAATACTGGGAAGATAAAGCAGGGCCATCTTCCGCATTAGTAGACAAGGTCTTAAGTTCCAGGCTGGCAGCAAAATTCCCTCTGTAACTCCTTTACCCCATTCCCCCTTATGCTCCACTGTAGGAAGTTAAGGCCTACCAGGCCCAGAGGAGCCAACCTACAGTCTACCTGGTGCCTCATTGGCTAGGCATGATCAGGCCCTTTCACAGCACCTGGTAGACCACAGCTTCCTACACTCCTCCCCCTACTCAGCCGTATTAAAACTACTTTACAATAAAGATCAAAGACCCAGCACAAATGGCTGTCGTTGGCTTCTAGTATCGGTACTCATACAGAGACCTGAATTTTCAATAGGAACCAAATCTTAAAATAAAAATTGTGGTATCTTTTCCGGTGCGCTATCCACACCCAAAAGATGTAGTGGGGGTACGTGTGTGAGTGTGTGTGTGTGTGTGTGTGTGTTGCTCCAGATTCTGACCCTTTTGACCAACTTTTTAACCTACCACAGACTGTTTCTTTGGGTGTAAAATTTGACAATTTAAGGGCTTTGTGATTTCTTTTACTTTTTTTTCTTTTTTTGCAGATAAGCACTCTTAGAATTAGTCACAGAACAAAAAATTTAGGGACAACTAAACATCTGACACCAGCCTACTTCTTATGTAGACTGCTTACTGCCTATTTCTTTGGGAGTAAAATTTGACAATTTAGGGGCTTTGTAATTTCTTTTACTTTTTTTTCACAGATAAGCACTCTTAGAATTAGTCACAGAATACAAAATATAGGGACAACTAAACATCTGATGCCAGCCTACTTCTTATGTAGATTGCTTACTGCCTTCCGGCCACTGGCTTTGGTACTGCTTAAAGGAGCCTTGTCAACAGGGAAGGCAGATTCAGCTACAGTTCAGAGAAGAGGCTGATATTTGTGTGAATGTACAACACTAACTCTGAATCATTTGTTGTGATTATGGGAAACTTGTCAAAAGCCAGGTTCCTGAGCCTTGATACATGCCTACAGTATTAGAACCTCAGGATTTTGGCCTGAATCCAACACCTTAACAATCTTGTCTCCACCAGTATCTAGATAGGATGTCTACATGGCTCTCTGTATTTATTTTCTATGGTTACCATTAAAAATTATCATAAACTGGATGGCTTAAAACAAAATAAATGTGTTGTTTCACAAGGAAAAGGGCAATAAGAAATGAAGAGGAGTGTCTGATAAGATGTGTGAGTTGCCTACAATCCCTCCTGCTTTTTATATTTGTATCACTCCAGTCTCTGTCTCTACAGATGCAAAGTGCTCTTCCGTTGCCTTTCCTCTGAGTTCATCCCAGTTGTCTTCTTCCTAAGTGGATGATCGCATCATTGTGTACAAATGCATCTACAAAGACCCATTTTCCAAATACAGTCACACTCAAGGTTACTATAATTTGAACATAGCATTAGGGATGCACAGTTCTCACTCTGTGAGAGATACTGGTTCAGATAAGTGGCTTTCACGGTTTTATAGCAGTAGAGCCATTCATAAAATCCCACTGAGACTAGAATCAACCAGAGCTTCCTTCATCTAACTGCAGACTGGAGCCAAAACTTATATTCATTCACTCTCATTCTTGCTTTTCCTTGACCTTTGGAATCAGGACAACTTGAATACTGTCAGTGTAGAGGACAGAAAGCAGAGTTCAACTCACCGTTCAATGCTAGCCAGTTCAATTCCATCAAGAATGATACTAATAACAGCTACTTGCTACCTAACCCAGAGGTCTGTTTTGAGGAAGAATTAAGATTGAAATATGTGAAAGACTTTGGGAAAACTCTGAATGTTAGACTGAGGTCAGTGATGATCATTTTCTGATTTATTGCTTTAGTTTACTTGTGCTTATCATATGGTGTGAAAAGACAGATGGCCCGTGGCCCTGGTCACAAGGCACCGTGAGTACAGTATGTGGGAGGGTTCACAGATCACCTCCCCCTGTCTGGCCTAGATGGCGACAATCTTCCTTCTGTTACCAAAGAAGCTGCATGACCTCAAAGGCACCCTTCCTTTGTAACAAGAGTTTAAAGGTTTGTACAATGAATAAGTAGAGCTTCCAGTCATTGTACCAGCAGTCCACCCAAGTAATTTTCTTTCTTGGTCACTTGCATCACTGCAGACATCGAGAAAGAGGCTAAGCCAACCTTTTCCCTGTGGCCCACCCCTCTGGGCTCTGCCATAATTACTCATTTGTCTATGGCAGATGGCTCCAAATTAAAATTGGTCTCACAGATGAGCTACAGAGATTAAATCTCAACAGCACTGATAAGTGTGTGTGTGTTGAGGTTATAGAAAATCAGCAATAGGACACTGGTGCCCACTGCTTCTATCTGGCTCTTGACCTCAGGATGAGATTTTACAGTATGGAGGATAGACACTGAGAACCTGGACAAAGGTTACTTGAACACAGGGAGAGGACCTAAAGATCCTAGACCATCAATTTAACTCACAGTGAGATAGAGCAGAAAGTAAAGAAGAGATTGTAAAAAAAAAATCTCCTTCTATTTATAGATCATCTATACTTTGGATTCAGCAACTTACGGGATTCTTATCCTTACTTATCCTTGGATAAGTCACTTTAGTGTCTCTCTATACCTCGGTCTTTTTATCTGTGACTCAGAACAATGAGGGAATGGACTTTATAGAGGTATAGTAAGAGTGGAATGAAGTATGGAAACATTTAACTAGGATGGTCCCTGGCATGACCTAGGCACCCACTAAAACAGCTAGTAGTGCTCCTACTCTGACTTGTTAGTCATGCTAATGTTACCTGTCCGTTAATGCCACCCATTTTCTCAAATGAAACTGGGACATGGCTCAATCTGTAAAGTGTCTCCTGTGCATGAGGAGGACCTGAGCTCTGATTCCCAGCACCCATCCATGTAAAAGTTGGATGGGAGCATGCATCTGTAACCCAGCAGATATAGACAAAGAGATAAGTGAATCCCCAAAGCTCACTTTCCAGCCAGCCTCACCAAATCAATGAACTCCAGGTTCAATGAGAGACTCTGTCTCAAAAAGTAAGGTGAATATCCAACAAGTAAGACACCTAAAAGTCAACCTCTGGTCACCAAACATATGCACCCACATGCACACCTGCATACCCATGAACAAGTTGAATACACTACACACAGGAAAAGGGCACATATGCATGCACGTTAAGTAATATTGTACACGTTCAATCTGAGGTGCTGGAAAAGTGGCTCAGTAGTTAGGAGCACTTACAGCTCTTGCATATGACCTGAGATTGGTTCCCAGCATCCACATCAAGTAACTTACAACTGCCTACCTATAATGCTAGCTTCAAGGATTCTGTTCTCTCTCTCTCTCTCTCTCTCTCTCTCTCTCTCTCTCTCTCTCTCTCTCTCACACACACACACACACACACACACATACATACACAATAACTCACTGGTAGAAGAGTTATCTAAATGATCATTACATTAAACTTTTGAAATAATAGTTTGCTATGACAAATTACCTGAAAAAGCAACTGACTTGATTTTGCTTCACAGTTTGGTACAGTACATTAGAACAGAGAAATCATGGAACATGCGCTGAACACAGCTGGTCATAATGTATCAGCACTCATGCAGCAGAGAGAGATAAATTCAAGTGTTTTTTAATTCAGTCCAGTATTTCTCGCAATGAAATAATGTTGTCAGTGTTTAGGGTGGGTTTTCTCACCTCAATTAGTTCTGTCTAGAAACTCCTTCACTCATGAGTCTAGACTCTGTCACATGTAGTCATTATTAATCATCAGATAATATTAATATTCCAATCAATTGTGTTGCCTAAATTTCTCAGGGTTAGAGTAATGAATTTTTATCTTTTTATTAATCTGAATAACAGCTCATTTTATTATTTGCTTTCATTTCCATATTATTCCTCCAACAGTCTTACCTTTCTTCTGTTCTCTTCTCCAGCCAACACCCTCTCCTCTCTCTGACCCCACAGTTCAGTGTCTATGTACCATATTTTAGGACATTCAGAAACTTAAATGAGACGAAATTAATACATAAAGCTTTATATATTTAATGGGTATGGCTTGGGATCTAGACATAAGCATAATAAACATAATAAATAAGCATAATAAACAACTCTGTCTCTTCAGAACATTTCCTGTTGCCTCCCCTATTCTGTCTGTGTCCTGTTTTTATCTCCTGGCTTCCTAACATACCCTCCCAACTAGATTTCTCTAACTACTATTTGTTCCTTGTATTCTGGTTCCTACTGATAAACTCAAACAAGATTAAGTTAGTGCAATGCACACAGTGTTCTCTGTCTGATGCATATGCCAGCTCCGTGAAGTTCTCAGTAGAATGAAGACAGCATGATTCGAAAGAACTTCAGTGAATGACAGTTCCGTGCTTCACTCTGATCTCCAAGGATTGTTTTCATCAGTTAATTAGTGAAAAGAGATGGTGAACTCACTGAGATAATACTACTTTGTGGAGTGATGTTTAGTCCTCATGGAGTCCTGGGGATTGAACTCATCATCAGACTTGCATTCTGGGGCAACAAGTATGAAATAATAAAAAGAAAATATCACTGGATATGGTTGCACATGAGATGGAGGAATGAATATCGAAAGTCAAAGTGAATGTGGAAACAGCCTGGGATACATGCGATCTTCTCTCCCCACAGCACAGAAGAGAGAAGGCGGGCTCATGGTTCCACTTAGTTGAGCATCAGATTGCTATTGGGTGAGGACAAATCAGTTTTCCTCAGTGGAGCTGCACCTGGCATGTTGACCAAAACCCCAGGCAGGCTCCATACCCAAGTGTAGATGGAGCTGTGGGCTATGTTCCTGCCACCCAGCTCCCAGCCACCTGGCTAGCTTACGCCCTGAAATAACAACACACAAACTGTATTCATATAAACACTGCTTGGCCCATTAGCTCCAGCCTCCTATTGGCCAACTCTCACATCCTTATCAACCCACCTCCATTAAAGTGTGTAGCACCACGAGGTGGTGACCCACCAGGAAGATTCTAGCGTACGTCCATCTTGGGCTGGAGCTTCATGGCGTCTACTCCGGAGAGGAGAGGCATGGCAATTGCTTCAATTCCTCCCAGCATTCTGTTCTGTTTTCTCCGCCTACCTAATTTTCTGTCCTATCAAAGGGCCAAGGCAGTTTCTTTATTAACCAATGAGAGTAACATATGGACAGATCATCATTTCCTCCATCACCCAGAAGTAGTTGGACATGCAAACTGAACTCAGTGGTTTCGAGGCTTTTGTTATTTGTTTTTAAAAAGAAGGCAGAGAGAAAGAGAGGAAAGAGAGATGGAAAAAGGGAAGGGTATGAAGTTGGGTGGGTAGGAAGATAGAGAAAGAGAATGATCAAAATACAGTGTATGAAATTCTCAACTAATAAATAAAATATTGTTTTAGTATAAGTAAATATACAGAAAGGGCCATCTAAAACAAATAGAGTCAAATAATGGTATAATGTAAGGAAGAGGAAGTTGATACCAATGACAGATCCCCTCTTTTTTGCTCCCCCCTCTCCCTTTCTCTCCATGGAAAATGGCGTGATGACTTTAAACTTTCTGAAGCTGGAGAGCACAAATTCGAAATTCCTTTCTGCTCTTCCAAGGCAGCTTTACAGATATTACCACCTAGCTCCACTGTCCATTTTAGGGCTGTGGGTGGAACTCTGGCTTAGAAATTATGAACAGAGACACCCCACTGTCCTTATATTAAATAGGCCTTACACTTCGGACACCAGACAGATAATATGTCTCCACCACATAATTACTTAGACCAACAGCCAAAGTCTCAAACACTGTGTGCTTTATCTGCTCAAGCAAAACAAATATGTGTCACTTTTTTTATTTAATTTACTCAAGTTCTCCTTGCACACTGGGATTTCTTAACTATTTGATGCAAGATGCAAACCTTTTCAGCTATTAGGCTTCAGGGGCACTAGCACCCTTGTGTATATTCATTTGCTCATTTTTGAGTTTTGGTATAAAAGTAATATATGGTAGCTATAAGAAGTATAGCAGTATATATGAGTATTAGAAGGAAAATATTTTCTGTTTCCAATTCCCAAAACTAACTTCCTAAAAGTCATGATTAAGAACAACATATGCAGGTCCTTCCTAGATACTGTTAGTACTTATTTAAACAGAAACACAGAGAGACTTTTTTTAAACAGACGCCTTACAGTAAGATTTACCTCTAAGAACACATTTTTGCTTTCCCTGTAAGAATGTTTATCCATTCTGCATTATTTCAACCAATATTGCCTTGTACAAGTGTGTCATGCTTATTTGCCTGGTATTTTATTAAGTGAGCAGTTAGGTGGTTTCAAGTTTGGATAAATTCTTTTTGTTTTCTAAACAATGCTGTGATGGATCTCCTTGTACAGACCTCTCTGAACATCTGTGAAATTATTATCTATAAGGCAAATTCCTAGTAATGAGACTATAGAGACATAGAACATATGCACTGTTTAATTTGAACACCAACAGTCCCAAGGCATAACTGCTTCTTACATTTTTGTCATCATGGATCAAAAAAGCATTAGAAACTACATTTCCAATCTGACAGTCAAAAAGAACCAATATCTTATTATAATTTCATATTTAACTTCTTGAAGATTTAATTTAAGGTCAAAAGACGTGATTGGATCCCTCAGAACTGACATGTGTTTGTAAGAAGCTCAGCTTCTTACTTGGGAGCTAGGATCAGAACTTCAGTTCTGTGATTGATTGTTCAGCGCTGAACCATCTCGCCAACCCTACATTTGATTTTTATTATAAGCAAGATTTAACATATTTTAATATCATAAGACATTTGTTTTATTCTTCTTTGAATCTGATTATATGTTTTATCCCTTTTTCTACTAGAGTTGTCATATTTTCTACTTGTCTAAGTTCTTTTTATATTAGATGCGTTAAGCTTACTAATTTTGTAAATCTGTTCACCTTGATTTATTAAAGATCGGGAACTTAAACCAAGTTCCACAGCATGTCTGGAGCAAAAAGCAAAGCTAATTATATTTTAGGACATGTAACTTTGCTGCATATAAATGTAAGACTATTTTAAATGACATTTAAAATATCTTAATGTCTTTCTAGGATAAAAGTATTCATGCATAATAGCTCACTTATTTTTAAGTTGCCAGTTTAGTGCTTTAGCACCTTGTTTCAAAAGAAAGAAGGGGACCAACTAGGCCTGCATGCTCAGCCAAAGGGAAATAAAATGACACAGAAATATATAGGTTAGTCTTTAGTATAAGAATGAGTTCTGACAAAATAGCATAGCAAAAATATATTTCACTCATTGTTTTTTCTGTCTTCATTAGTAGTACAGTAGCTATTTCAAAAACAGAAAAGCTGAAAGGGGGTAGAAAATTTGAAGAAAAAAAGGTTTTCCTTGGTGTATTAAATAGTGGAGAAATTTATGAGTAAGAAAATCATATAGACAGATCTATACAATTTCTCATTTCAGTTCTTCAGTCGTCTGCACTGATCACATGAAGATGACAATTTCCAAATTCCTTCTTTGTTTGATGTCATTCAGACATGCATCATCAAGGTTAAGAATGCTTAGCAATGTAACAGTTTCTATATTCAAAATATATATATATATCTGTCTTTTCCTGGTCCTCCAAGTTAAACACAGAAATCCAAAGATTCAAAACCAAAGTAGACATGATAAAAGGGGGGGGGGGGCATAAAATTTTTTTAAAAATTAGGAATGAATATGTTTGGAGGCTTGAACTGTAGTTCAGTGGAAAAGTCCATTCCTAGCATGTACAAATACTTGGGCTCCATCTCTAGTACTTCCTGATAAGATGTTTGGGGCATTAGGGTGGTATATCAACACGAGTATCCAAATGGACAGTCACGACATCCTGACTAATAGATAATAGGCCATAAACATTCTTGGTGATGCAGAAATGGAGTTGTTTCCTCCAGTAGTCAGTTTTTGGCCTCAGCACACAACAGCTTTGACAAGCTTGAAGACAGGAAGTCTTCTCTAGACTGATGCTACAGGCAGCCTCAGTGGCTTATTACTGTCATATTTTCATACTTTGCTTTGATAGGAGCTTTTGGGAATTTGGGAAATTCACAAGAGAAATAAATTGTGCTCCCTTGTTTGAGGGTAAAAACAGCAATTATAGAATCTTAATGTCTGAAAGGAACTCAAACAATAGGGGAATGCATGAGATGTTCACAAGAAAAATCTTTAGACTTACAATCATTCAGGAGAGTCTAAGAATTTGACTACCACACCACTCCCGACTGACCACTGCCATACTCCACCCACTTCATCAGTTGCAGTAGCCCCCTAAATGGTTTTTTGTTTGTTCATTTGTCAGTTTGTTTCACACTACCCTCACACACGGTGTTTTCCCCACAACCTGTAACCACTTATCTTTTTAATATATATACTTATTGAAGACAATTTTCATTCACTATATTCTGCTCAGGGTTTCCCCTCACCCAACTCCTCCCAGATCATCCCCACCTCCCCTTCACCCAATCCCACACCTTCTTGCTCTCTTAGAGAAAAAAACAGATAAACAAACAAAAACAATGAAAACTTAAAAACAAAAAGCACAAGAAACACAAAAACAAAAACACAAAATCAGAAACCATAATACACAAACAAAATGCCCAAACAAAGCAATATGAGACAAAAAGTCTACAGGTTCACTACCATTGAGTTCACTTTATGTTGGCTATGTACTACTGAGCATGGGGACTGCCCTTAAGTGTGGTAGAGTCCAGTGAGACTCTATTGGAGAAACACAGTTTTTCCTTTGCCGTTAGAAGGTCAATTGGAGATAGCATCTTGATTAGGGATGGGAGTTCATGTCCACTGCCTCCTCTTAATGCTGAAGCCCCCCCTGGCTTCCACTTGTGCAGACCCTGTGCAACCTGTCGCAATCTCTGCAAATTCATATTGGTAACAGTCCTGTTGGGTCTGGAAGACATTTTCCTAAGCGTCATCCATCCCCCTGACTCTTCCATCTGCCTCTTTTTCCACATAGCTTCTTGAGCCCCAAGTTAGGTTCGATGAAGACATCCCATTTAGGACTGAGTGCTCCAAAATATCTCATTCTCCATACATTGTCCAGTTGCAGGTCTTTGTGTTAGCTTCCATTTACTGCATGGAGAAGTTTTTCTGATGATGACTGAGCAAGACACTAAGCAGACTGTTATTAGGAGTCATTTTATTACTATAAATCCTTTAACAGAATAATAGCATTTGTTTTTGCCACTAGACCCATGGCTTATCTAGTCTCAGGTTCTTAGCCACCCAAGCAGTGTCAGGCATCATTTTCATCTTGTGGAGTGGGCCTTAAATTCAAACAGAGACTGCTTGGTTACTCTCACAACTTTTGTGATACAATTTCACCAGCATATCATACAGACAGATCACCACTGTAGACTGCACGTTTTTGTAGCTGGGTTGGTGTTTACCTTACTCCCCTGCTAATATGCAGAGTACCTTCCAGTACCAATTCAAATATAAGAAAAGCAGTCATTCTGCTCAAAGCCAACCAAAGTTCTTCAGTGCTTAAGGAACCCTGCATGATTTGACCTGTTATTGTCTGCTTTCATTCGCTAGCTCTTTCTCTTTCTCAACCAACTCTAGCCATTCTCACATCCTTGGGTTCTTGTTTTGTTTAGGTGCTCTAGATAGAACCTAGAGCCTTATATATGATAGGTAAATGCTCCACCTGTAAACTATATCCAGAGGACATTGATGAATCATTTTTGTTGTTTTTATTGTTATTGTTACTGCTGATTTGTAATTCTAGGAATGGAAAACAGGGCTACTTCCATGTTAGGAAGATCTTCTACCATTGAGCTTCTCACTCACTCACCACACTCAATTGTTTCAAGAATTGTGTAGCTCAAATGTGTTTGGTTAAGTGTTTCTCATCTAGGTAGCTGCAAGGCTAGCTCTTCATTGTCCTTTAGATTTGCATTCGAATAACAATTTATGAGACAGACACTCCCTTTTCTTCCTACCATCATGCTATTCTTCAGGACTCTTCTTGGCATTATCATCACCTGACAGACATATATGTGCTGCCTCTGTCACCTTCTATTAAAGGGACTTTATTTGTTGTTTTCACTTTGAGCCCCCAGTGCCTACAGTAGTTTTCAGAACATGATAGGCTTTCTGTAAATAATTTCTGAATGAATAGAGAAGAAATAGTAGTAGAAGGATAGACCTGGAAATATTGTCTTGTTCATCTTTTAATTTTATTGTGAAAGTGACAAATAAAAAGTTATCTCTCAAGGTTCAATGTGCAACTTCTATAGCAGAGCGAAGAAACACAAAATATCTGACTTTGAATTGATTATTATATCCAGGACACTAAAATTAAATTATTCTACTATTAAATCCATTCTGAACAAAGCCTATGGTATCCTCCTCACCACTGTGAGTTATGTTCCTTGTATCTAACCTAAATCCTACATCTTTTTTACATGTTATTTTATGTGTATGGATGTTTTTCCTGATGAATGTGCACTACAGGCATGCACTGTCCATAGGGGCCAGGAGAGGGAGACGGAGCCCCTGGGACTGGAGTTAAAGACAGTTGTGAGTCATAAGTAGCTCTTCGATAAGAGGACCAGATTCTCTAAGAGCAGTGAGTGTTCTTAGCCACTAAGCCATCCCTCCAGCTCCAAATCCAACATCGTACAAACTAAACCATATTCTCTATTTCAGTTCTTGGAGGGGCACTCTAAATATATACAAACCTTACAAACAGTATTTTTTATACTTTCTCTAAATAAAACTGAAAGCAAGATTTTGGTCTCCATGGTGCCCTAAAAGATATCAACATCATAAAATACATCTCTAATTCCATGACAGGGGTCTATGAGCATATGATTAGAAGGGCATGTAAGTGACAATATCACTGATTCCACAGCAGTGAAGTCTGGGCAGAAGACTATTAAAAGCATGTACTCTAATAAGGAAACACATTTGTAAAGTTTAAAAGCCAAGTCCATTAAGTTTGCAGTCAGCTTCTCTCCTGGCATTTAATTAGAGTCTTTCACTTATGATGCAGGAGTATTCGTAGTTCAGATTGTTTCCTAACCAGGTAGCCTTCCTTCCACTGAAAATAGTAAGGGAGTACCTAGTGGAGAGCCCTGGCTTCGCCTTGGTGCCTTTATCTTTCTGGCTTCCCTGTATAAAGAATGGTTTCTCTCCTCATTAAATATCTTACTAAAGTCAGAGTGTCATTATTTCTATTTGTAAACCAGGGAGTGGTACAAGGTAAGCATGCAGATTCTAGTGTCAATGCTAAGCTCTTCTGGGTAATTGCTTGTCTGATCAGGGGAAAGTCATTTCTGGATCCTGGAACTTAGTTGGAAGAAAATGAGTGAAGCTAAACTTTAGTGGAAATTGTTATTTGACTAATGCTACTACTGTTTTACTTAAACAATCCAGGAGCAATGCTGAATGAAAGGATTCCTCTGCTGGAGTCATTTATAGCCAATTCATTTATCTTTGAGATTAGAGAATACATCAGGCAGAAGTGTATGGCCTGATAAAATCCCGAACTAGCACTCAGTGCTAAGTTCTCTCCTTTCAACCTGGCTGAAATAGTTTTTCACAGACACTTGAGCATTGCAGCCCATGGACTGAGAAGCTAAGCTTGAAGCCACCCTAATGCCTAGAGGGAATGAATGTCAAGATAGGAAAGCTTTATCACTATTTAGGGAACTATACTAAGTGGCTTGACTTTATTTTAGAAATTCACGATTACAAAGCACTCTAGAATTAACATTGGGGAGCTTCTTATTAAAGGTGGATACAACACTGATGAAGTAATGCAATAGCACCTAGTTCTTAATACAGCTACCATTTCTTCTACCTCTCCATTTTCCTATTTGGCCACTTCATTAGCCTGACTTCTCACCCAGCACAAGTCAGAAACCATAATGTTATCTCTAAGGACTGACCAGATATTTGTAGTGTTCAGAAACTTCCTTTTTTTGAAATTTTATTGATTTTTATTGAGCTCTACATTTTTCTCTGTTCCCCTCCTTGCCTCTACCCTCCCCTTCAACCCTCTCCCAAGGTCCCCATGCTCCAATTTACTCAGGAGATCTTGTCTTTTTCTACTTTCCATGTACATTATATCTATATAATATACGTCTCTTTTAGGGTCCTCATTGTTGTCTATGTTCTCTGAGATTGTGATTTGTAGGCTGGTTTTCTTTGCTTTATGTTTAAAAAACACTTATGAGTGAGTACATGTGATAATTGTCTTTCTGAGTCTGGGTTACCTCACTCAAAATGATGTTTTCTAGCTCCATTCATTTTACTGCAAAATTCAAGATGTTGTTATTTTTTCTGCTGTATAGTACTCCATTTTTCTTATCCATTATTCAGTTAAGGGCCATTTAGGTTGTTTCCAGATTCTGGCTATGACAAACAATGCTGCTATGAACATAGTTGAGCACATGTCCTTGTGGCACGATTGAGCATCCTTTGGATATATATATACCCAAAAGTGGTATTACTATGTCTTGAGGAAAGTTGTTTCCTAATTTTCTGAGAAATCACCACACTGACATCCAAAGGGGCTGTACCAGCTTGCATTCCCACCAGCAATGCAGAAGTGTTTTCTTTTCCCCACACCCTCTCCAGCATAAGTTGTCATCAGTGTTTTTGATCTTGGCCATTCTTACAGGTGTAAGATGAAATCTCAGAGTTGTTATGATTTGTATTTCTCTGATGACTAAGGATGTTGAACATTTTCTTAAGTGTCTATCAGCCATTTTAGATTCCTCTGTTGAGAGTTCTCTGTTTAGGTCTGTAGTCCATTTTTTATTGGATTATTTGTTCTTTTGACGACCAATTTCTTGAGTTCTTTGTATAATTTGGAGATCAGACCTCTGTCTGATGTAGGGTTGGTGAAGAACTTTTCCCATTCTGTAGGCTGTTGTTTTTGTCTTGTTGACCATGTCCTTTGCTTTACATAAAAAAAACGTCCTTTTCTTTTCTCCTCCTTTCCTTCTCCTCCTCCTTCCTACCTCTGTCCCTCTGATTTTCTTCTAAGACAGAGTTTCTCTAGCTAACCCAGGCTGGTCTTGAACCTGCAATCATCCTGCCTGCTTCTGTGTCCTAAGTACTGTGATTACAGTCATGCATTTATATATCTGCTAAGAAAACATTCCTTTAAAAGAGTTTTATAATGGTGGAGGGTGGAGTCAGTGGGTGTTGAATTTGATGGGAAAAATGAAGTGTGCTTGTTCATACAAGTTCAAAAGGATAATCTCAAAATGGAGGAGAAACTGAGGAACATGTCATAAGAGGCAGTGGTAAATAGGTAGGAATGTCATTAAAAGGCGTTAACCACCCACTATGAGATAAGACCATGTCATCTCTGAAGACTCCTCAAACCGATTTTGCAATGTGTTTATCAGCTGTGACACATGACCATGATGAGCAAACTCAGGGGTGGTGTTTCCATGTTTGCTCCTGCAATTCTTAGGGAACAAGAAGCGAATTACTCAACCTCACTATAGCTTCACCTCTTCCCATTGAAAAGTTGAAAGATAATGCTAAATTATCTCAAAAGAATGCTATGAGAACAGGAGCAGACTTCCACATTACTCTAAGTGTATTTGATAAACCCCCAATAAAGAGGTCTGACTGGCATAATTGGCTTAGTAAAGGAGCAAGAGTGCAAAGCCACATTAAATAAAAAACCTTCTTGGGAGTTCACTAAAATCCTATACACAGAACCTCTAGCATTCTAGGGAACGTCTGTTTGCTGGTAGTATACTTAATTACAGAATCATTAGGATTTAATGAAAACAGTGGCAGTCTATTCTTTATAAACAGAAATAATTTTAAAGATTTGTGGTAAATAAGAATGAAGCCTAAATCCATTAGGGAAAATTAAAACTACAAGCATTTCTATAGAAGGAAGTGCAACCTCAAGTGTTAAAAGCTTAATGTAAGCCTACTGCATAAAAATCAGCATTGAGAGCACTTAGAAATAGGAATACTAGTAGGGAAAGGGGGAAAATGAGAGAGGAGATAAAACAAGTTAATGAAACATGAACAGAAGCCCTCAAGTGCGTTTTTAGAAACAGGGTTAACAGGGAGGGGCAGGAACCTCACCCGAAATGAGACCCTAGATGTGATAGAAAGCAACATAGAGCTGGAATAAAAAAAAAAAAAATCTGCAATCCAAATCCCCTGATCTTAAATGGCTTAATCCAGCTGCTACCCCACAAGCCCCAGATTCAGAAAGACAAGTAAATCAAACACAGGTAAGACCTGCAGGCTTTCAGAACGGTTTGCCCTGAAAAGCCAGAGTCAGGAAGGTATTTTGTTCACATAATGTACCTGCTGACATGAGAAGATAGTATGCCAATGGAAGGTTTATTTTTTTTTTTTCAAGTGATCAGCAGAATCTCAGACTTTCTTAGTAGTGGATCTTGAAATGATTGACTTTACTGGCTTCTGGTGTATGGAGCTGGGGCCCTTCTATCCAATACTTGCAAAGCTGCCCCATTTTGCGACTGCCAGCAAAACGGGTAGTTATTTCAGCAACTCCTGCTGCAAACCATAGGGCTACAAACACCTTGCCTTCTGGGAAGATTCATCAGAGGATTGTCTCCTTTAAAAGCATTTTTCAACGTGTGGACTCTGTCCATTCACAGTGAAAACCTGCAGAAGAGACAGGCTAAGCTGTCAGTGTGTGCATGCTCGGGCTGTGCCCGACCCACTTCTCGGCCTTAGCTGCTTCCATAGCAAGAGGAAACCCTTCTCTCTCATACATTCATATTTGCTGTCGTGGCCTTTGTGTAAGATATGTTGAAAATGGTATGAACTGAGAAATCTCCAACTTTTGCCTACCCACCAACCCAAAAACTTAATTTGAAGAAATTAAACTGCGTGAGTTCAAGGCCAAGCTGGCTAACTTGGCAGGACTGTGTCGGGGGTTGGGAATTTGACTCAGTGCCCTGGCTCTCCCACCCCACCCCCACCACACACACAACAAAAGATCAAAACTGGGCTAGGGTTATAGTTCTTCAGTGGGTGTCTGCCTAACATTCCCAAGACTCTGGCTTCCAGACCCAGGATCAGGAATAAAAGGGAAGAGAGTAAAAAAGGAGGGAAAGAAGAAAGAGATAGGAATGGGGAAGGGATTGAATTCTTACAGAGACTTCTTGTAATTCCCAGAAAGATTTAGCACAAATACTTTGCTCCTAATCTAATCTAATGAACTGACATTTGACAATAATGTAACCAGATAAGACCTTCTAAGACATGGCGACACTAAAATATGCTACAGAAAATAGAGGCGTGCACTGATCCACAGCAGACAGAGGGCAAATATGCACAATAAAGAGTGCACACAGGCACACTGCTGATTATGCAACTAATGCTCGTTGGTGCAAAACACGATTTCCTAATGCACACAGGAGATTATGAAGATGTATAAACAAGAAGGAAGGCCGAGAAAATAGAAGGATCTAAAATGCAACGTGAGAAAAAGGTAATTGCAGAGCGATGTTTTCACCTGTAGTGGTGTGTTTAGGTAGATTCTTTATTATCATAACAGAGGCAGAACAAATCAGATGATGAGTCTCTGTGAGTAAAGAATGCTGAATGAATGAGAGAGACCATTTACAGATTTAACAAGTCATTCTCATGCCATCTCACATGAAAAGCCACGGGCCACTTGTAAAATGGAATTCCCTTTGCAGTTCCCAGTGCCTCCTGAAGACTCCACACTGAGTTCTAGTCCCACTCTCAAGAGAACCAAAAAAAAATCTTAAAGACAGTTTGGACGTCTAAATGAATTCCTAATCTAGCATAAATTGTTTTAGTTTGCAACTCAAAGGGAGGAAATGTGAACGGCTCTAAGTATCCATAAAAATGTGAATGGCCAAGCATATCACATTGCTGAGAGTCTCACAAACCAGGTTTGCTCAACTTAAAATGTTTACCTGGTGAGACATCCAACTGTCAAGAAAAAGCTATTCAAAGGCTATTACCCAGCTGATAAGCCAAGGGGAAGGAGCCATCCAGACTTTGTCCTGCAGTACCCTTCCTGGGTGACAATAAAACAGGTCTTCATGGATGATGTATTGTGTACAGAAGCTCTGGTCAGAATCAGGTTTAGCATAATGTGCAATGCTGCTGATGCTCAGACGCACGTCACTGTCTGTCTTAAGCTATCTGCTGAGGACCTTGGCCCCTGTTGCAGCAATGAGTCTCAAGGCAGTGAAGAATAGTCGACCACCAGTATGTTTTCCACAAGCACTGTTTGCTTAACAAGACAAGTGCTTGGAATGTTGGTCTTAAAAGTAGGATTAGGAGGGCCCACCCGTGGCAACCTCTGGAATTTCCATTGCGCCCTACCAAACAAGGCTCTTTTATACAGACAGACCTTCTTCTCAGGAGTCTCTTCACTCTTGTTAACAGTGTCAGAAAGCATGATAGGCTTGAACAATGATAAAGAGATTTCAATCAAGCTTCCAGAACATTCCAGTTCTGCAACAGAGCCACTGGCTAATAAGTCTATTTTACCATTAACCAATGGAGTCTCCTAAGTGATGGTTGGATACAGGAGACAAGCCTCTCCTCCTTCAGTTCCTCTGTGAAATTAAGTCTACTCTCTTCTGTTTCTCATGTTAAGTTCCCTCCTGGTTGGGTGCCTCTGAAGATTTCTTTTGCTGCTTTTTTTTTTTTTTCTTTTCCGATGTTTTCAAAGTTGTCTTAGCCCTCTTAGAAACAACTTCAGGGAGACTTAGGAAGCAAATTCATGAATTGAGGATTGTCAGACTTTGCCATCCTTTGCCTTTTGAGGCTGGGTTTGTACTGATACTTCATTCACAACATATCTGACTCAGAGGACTAAACCTCATTTTTTTAGTGAATTCTTCTTCCTTTCTGTATTACCAAATAAGTTTGCCCTAGATGTATCTTTTTTTGGATCTGAAACTTTATTGTCATGTAGCAAACTTTCAAGCTTACTAAAGCTGGATCATGCTGTCCAGTGGTCTGTTTATCTCGAGGCCTAGGATCCAGGCTGAGCTGCAACACACTGGACATCCTCACCCAACACAGTCACTCATACGATCACTAGGGAAGATACGCTCACATCCCCCTAAGCACACGGGCTCTGTCAGAATACTAGTGCAGTGGGAAAAGAGCAGCTGCTTCTCCAGGCAGGAGAGCATCGCTCAGCTGGGGACCCAACGCCTATCAGCAGAAGACTCCACATCATCTTCAGGAGGAGGCTTAACTCCACCTGCATCTCAAAGGTCCAAGAGGCATCCTCAGAGGGCTGCACAACATCCCTTTAGAGGACGTGGGCACCACAGGACAGTCTGCTGGTCACCCACCTGGGATTCCATCTTGCGAGGAGTTTCAGAGCTTAAGAGACAGTGGAGCTTGGCTGCCAAAACCGGCAGTCTATTCTTACGTCACTGCAATCCACTTAAGATGTGTTAACCTCTAACCTCCGAAAGACTTATAAGACACACCAATGCTGCTCTGATGGAACAGAACCTTGGCAGAGTATGAACTAAAACCCACGACAATTCGGTACCAACTGTCAGTTCAGAATTCTCACATGTATGTTTGGGGCCTCTGTGGGGTTTCAAGTTTGTGCATGTGACCACAGAGGAAGTTGAACTTCTTCCTTATACACCTGGCTCCCTTTGCTGCCCTTTTCTGACGAAACAAAAGCTATCCTCATAACTAATGAGCCATCCAAGAGCTCGGCACAGTATTTCCAAGCCCACTTTTCATCCGTCTTTGAGGTCTTTATTAAGTATTAACAGAAAATGGAAGGAAAAACTAAGTATGTTTAATTTTGAAGCCCTTTCCCTTTGAAAACCTCCCTTGGCTTATCGATGGTCTGTGCTGCTAAGCCATTGCTGCAGAGTGAAAGAGCACCCTGAAGCTGGATGGTATCTCCATACACGTGTCATTCAGATAGAGGCATATGTTTCACAAGTGACTAAAATGTCATCATTGCATTTAAAATACTTTGCCTTTGCAAGTTTCAAATTGGGACACATTTGACTTCAGAGAAATAAGGACAAGCGAGACATCTGATTTCAATTTCTTGATTCTGTCATAATCAGTACCTAGCTGGCTTCTGTTTCTGGGTGGAGACAGTATCCCACACCCCTTGTGGGGAATATAGAGGAAGAAAATCACAACAGGCAGTAGCAGCAGTTAGAAGCTAATGTAGCTTTCTTTCCCCATCCCTAACCACACAAGCTCCTGATCCTTTAACACTTAGTCAGTCCTGACAAAAACAGAAGGCATCAAGGCATGGCATTTGAAATCTGAGATAGCAGTGTTGACAATACATCTAAAAGTGATGAGAGGGGAGGAAAGAGGCACAAAGAGAGCAAGAGGGAGGGAGAGGTGAGGGTAGAGGGAGAAGGGGAGGCAGTGAGCAAGAGGGAAAGAAAGATTGTGAAGTAGGAACACTGTTGCGTTATTCCCACTCAAACAGTGATAAAGGAACACACACATATACAATACACCACAAGTCTATTGGTTCTTTTTGCATAGGTTTGACAAAAAAAAATCACCTCAGAAAACAAGGGAGGAAGGATTTACTTTGACTCAAGTTTTCAGAGGCTGCAGTCCACAGTTGTTGGCTCCATGTGCTCGGGCAAAATGTGCTGTTGAAGCCTGCGACCTAGTAGCTTCTCAACTTCAGGAAAGATGGCATTCAGGAGAGAAAGGACTGAGGAAAAGATGAAACTTTCCATGCCATGCCTCCTGTGACGTAGTTTTTCCAGCTATGTCATATTTCCTGCCATTTCCACCACCACTTACCAAAACAGAACCGCCAGTTAGAGGCAATGTATTAAGCAGGGGATCCTTTGGGGAACATTTCATATTTGAGCATAATGAGGAAAGGTAATGCATGATCAGATTAGAGAAAACTTTTGCTTGTCAATAACTGTGATTCAAGAAAAACTTGCGTATAGCTGAATAATGTTAACAGGATAGATAACAGATCAATCGCAAAATGGCTTAAGTAACTTTTTTCTACCCATCAAAAGTTACGTGTTCTTTCTCTCAAAAGAATAAACCAGAAAAACCATCAAGACAAACAAATAAAACTAAACAATGAAGTTGGAGGAGCAGGAATGTGGGAACAATCTGGGAGTAGTTGGAGGAAGGGAAAGACTATGATCAAAATATAGAGAAAATTTTAAAGAAAAAATAAGTTATTTAAACACACACCACAGTTACATGTTCTTCAAGTGGATTCTATTTTATCAGTGAAACATTCATCTAATATTAGCCACTGTATGCTGAAAATCAGTTGCTTTCTTGATATGTGCTGTCACGGCCACCAAACAGAGATGTTTAACGCTCACATTTCTGCTGAGGAAGCAAATATTTCTGAAATGTGTCCCACTGAGACATTCAAGGGAAGTTAAGCTTCTTGGCGTCCTTCAGGCTCATGAGGCTTCCCTCAGAGACTTCCTCACTCTAGTCAAGTCTTGTTCCAGAGACACGAATTTACAGTTCCATGAACATTTTACAAGAAAAGCCCTTTGGAAATATCCCAGATAGGAATTAAAGCCCCAAATCCTGTTTACAAAATTGTTCCCAATGTGTCTCTGGCAGTACCAACAAGTACAAAAGTTTCCTGCAGGGTGGACATAGAAGGTCTGGGGAATGAGAGTAACTGGGGAGCATGATGTGAAATTCCCAAAGAATCAATAAAAATGAGTTTTTAAAAATGTTTCTTGCCACTAACAGTGCCATTGTAGTTTTGGCTCATATTTTCCCCTATGGAGTTTCCATCATGAAAATCAATGATATATCCATGCTTCCTTTACATGATAACTGAATATAATACCATCATGGCCCAGAAAAGCAATCGCCATTATGACCTCCCCATTTCTCTGTTGCCCCAGCCTTCCCTTATCCTCCAGCAAAAACACTTCAGTTTCAGGGAGTAACTCTTACTCCTATTCTCACAAAATGACACTTGTTATCCAAGATCAAGAGCCAGTCTTGTAGCCAGGTGGTTACACACTTCCTTAATTGCAACACTCAGGAGGTAGAGGCAGGCGGATCTCTGAGTTTGAGGCCAGCCTGGTCTACAGAGTGAGTTTCAGGACAGCCAGGGCTACACAGAGAAACCCTGTCTCAAAATCAATCAAACAAATAATAAAGAACCAGTCCTGTTCCTAGTCTTGAGGACTCTCAGAACTAGAGATAATCAGAGCTCAGCAGGACAACATCTAGTCTCCCAAGCTTCTGGTCCCTTCAGAGTCTTATATAGTGAGAGGATAATCTTGAACTCTTGATCTGATCCTCTTGTCTCTTCTTCCCACATTCTAGGACTACAGGCATGAACCACCACATAGACTTCAGTCTCTTTTGAATCTTATGTTTTGGTGCCAATGCCTGAGTCCTTACCTTGATGGTGTGTAAAAAATTCTATCTTATTTATTCATGTGTGTATTTCTTTATTAATTGTTTCTACTCCATTCAATGTACTAAATGACAGGAAATTTTAGCCTCGCCCAGTGGAATATTTAATGCTATGGTTTAAATATGCCTCCCCCCAAATTTTATGTGTTGGAAACTTAATCCTTGGAGTCATCTATTAATGATATTTAAAAGGCAGGATCCTTGGAAAGTGGTTGAGTCATAAGGGATCTACGCTCACCAATGGATTGACCTGTACATGGATTGATAGATTAATGGGTTTATTATAGAGGCAAATGTTTTGTTTGCTTTGTTATAGAAGCAAACTCTTTCTGACTTGCTTGTTCTGTCTGCACAAATGTCATATCTTTCTCAATCTTATGCAGGAAAAAGGCCCTGTGTGATGTTTGCTGGTGTTGGTTTCATGCACTTGGATTTTTCAGCTTCTAAAATTATGAGACAAATACAACTATTTCTAAATTACCATGGTTTTAAGTTATAGCAGCTAAAAATGTACTAAGACAATGCTATAGAAAAGGGAGACCATTGCTAACAAGGAATACCTGAGAATGTAGATGTAGCTTTGGGATAGGGTCATGGGCAGAAGCTGGAAGAATGTGAGGATCCAGACATTATATTACTACAGAGAGAGCATTAAGGTTAGTTCTTGTAAAGACTCAGAAAACAAGAATGAGAAACTTTTGTAACTCCCTAGAGATTAAGTACTGATGAACCACTAAGGGTTAGAACCATCAGAGAGATCTCCCAATGAAAGTAATGTCAAATACAAATGAGGGATACAAACTTACAGAAATATGGAAAGTAAATGCTATTCTGATAAGGTCCTAGATGGAACTGGGGGAAAATATTGGAAACTGGAGTGAAGGCCATATTTATTATTCATTTTTAAAAATTGTGTATCATGGACTGGGACAATATGGAATGTAGACTTTGAGAGCAATGAGCAATGAATGAGGCTAAAAGGAGAAAGTTCGAAGCAATAAAGCATTCCAGTTAGTGAATGACTACATTTTGTGAGTTCATGAAAATTTTAATTAATTTTTTTCTTTGGCAACTTTATACAGCTATAATAATGCATTCTGACTGCTCTTTCCCCCACCCTCTCATATCTCCCTCTGATCCTTCCATTGCCACCAGTCCCTTTCCTAAGTTCATGACTTTTGGTTTTGTTGTGTAACCCATTTAGTTTAACCAGGGCCACCTAGTTAAATCTGACCATTGGATTAGCACTATCCACTGGAGCCTGGTGAAGTCACCAGTGGGTACACAGCTCAATTCAATGACTGTAGTGATATTTCATTTGTCTTCTAATAAATAAAGCTTGCCTGGAGATCAGAATGCAAAACAGCCACACTAGTCAGCCATATAGGCCAGGGAGTGGCGCCTGGGCCAGTGTGTAGCCCTGGCTGTCCTGAAACTAGTTCTGTAGGCCAGACTGGCCTCGAACTCACAAAGATTCACCTACCTCTCCCTCCCAAGTGTTGGGATTAAAGGCCTGCACCACCACCATGCAGCCTCTATGGCTAACTAGTGTGGCTGCTGGGATTAAAGGTGTGTGCCACCACTGCCTGACCTGTATGGCTGACTAGTATGGCTGTTTTGCATTTTGGTCTTCAGTCAAGCTTTATTTATTAAAATACAAATGAAATATCACTACAAATGACTTCCCCTCTCTTTGATCTACTGCTAGTAAATATGCAGCAGCGAGAGGTAGAGACCCCCAAGCCTCTCCTTCATCCATGCCTGACTGTTGACAGGCCTGTTCTTATACAGACTCAATGCATATAGGCCTTCACAGATGCCAAGTTTGTGATTGCAATGGATGTATCCTGCACAGAACACGCCATTTCCAAGCCATTCTTCTAACATCTGGTTCTAACATTCTTTCTGCCCTCTTTTTCACACAGTGTTCCCTGGACTTTATTGAAGATGGTGTAAATGTCTTGTTTAGAGCTGATCACTCATCCACCACTTACTCTTAGCACCTTTTTATAGCCACGAGTATATGCATTCATTAATGTTCACTGAGAAAAGAGACTTCACTAATTAAGACTATGATTATCTTCTATCTATGGATATAAATGTAATTATTTAGAATGCAGTTTGAAGCTGTATCCATTTAACTTAATGACAGTATTCAGTTTCTCCCTGAGACCTATAACCTTCCATGCCATGGGTTTTTGACTTGGTGTACAGAACCAAACATAAATTCCTTCCTTTATAATGGACTCCAAATACAGTCAGAATAGCCTCATAACAGTAGTGCCAGTACTACAGAAATGGGTATAGCTTACCTGGCAGAGTGGTTTCTTGGTTCATACTGTTAACAGCTAGAAAAGACTATTGGGGCCGTTTATCTTCCCCAGCACCTTCTGGGACTACAAAGGAAGCTTCCAGCTCAGTTTCAGTTTGACTTCTCTATCTGGTGACTAAGATGTGTGCTGTTTTCAGCATTAGGGTCCTATCATGTAGTTCTCACAGCAATCAAGAGGAATGGAAAGAATGTGTAATGCTTGTGAGGGGGAGCTCGAGGCCTTCCCTGAGCAACAACTCATAAAGAGGTAGGTCTACCTCTAGCACTGAGACTCTTGTTTAATAACCCACAGCTTCGAAGAACAGCTTTTTCCAGCCTCCGTGGCTACTTTTAACTGCTTGCAGTGAAATGGGATAGCAAAGAAATAACTTAAAATAGAACTTATAATTAAAAGGGAAACAGAGCAGAAAGATTTAGAAAATTCGCAGCCCAGCCATGTGGTAGAGACTAAAAGAACATTTCAAAAGGAGAAACCAAGAGTGTAACTGAGCAACTGTTTGATGGAGACATTAATACAAATAGGACAGAGGGATCATCAAAATAAAGGAAGAAAAGCACATTAGGCAGTTCAGAAATCTTTAAGTCTGCCCCTCCCATTCCAGGTTCAAAGTTTCAGGGGACAGAATGGTTTTACTGACAGGCAATGGGCATGTCCACATGCTCATTGCCCAAGACTGCCTCAAGTACTGAACCGCAAATGTGACTGCAACGCCTCTTATCCTCCTTAGCTAAAGGTCAAGTAGGACAAAGGGTGGCTCACCCTCCTGCTGTAAAAGAGCAAGCTGTACTTGGCAACATCTACCGTGTGCTAATTCTGCCAGTGCACACAATACAATGGACAGAGACTTGGAGACTTCCATCTGGATTTCAAAGCATATTACAGACAACCTGGAAAAGCAGTCAGAGAATTGTTGCACGTTCAGAGTCATTACAGACAGCCCTGATTAGATAAATATTGAACGGGAGTGTGCGGTTAGAGCTGTCACAGAGTTTCTCCATGAAGACAGTGCTTACTGAACCTGAAGTAAGGCTGCCACGGAGACTCTAGAACTGTAGGGCTCCCAGGGTGCAACTCCAAACTGGTAGAACTATAGTGAGGGGTGACTTTCCAAGGCCTTGAGAGTCTAAAACCAATACGTCTAAGGAGTATGTGGTGTCAATGGTGATTATTCTAGTGTTTAAGACTGATTTATCCTGTGGAGATTGAGACATGTGTGGGACTTTCTTCTCAATTATTTCTCCCCTCTGAAACGGGACTAACTGACAGACAGTAATAGTTATTTTTTAGTTTTCTTTATTCATTGCTTTTGAGAGTGATTGTGAGAACACTATAGTTTTATAACTTTCCTTCCACACACAATGAACCAAACACTTCATTTTGTTTATCCTCCAAGCTCTTCTAAGCCTGAATTGGAATACCTAGTGATAATTTCCATCTTCCAACTATGTGGCTTTAAGCTGCCTAAGCAAAATAGAGACTCTAGTTCCTCTATTCCCACAAAAAGCTCCCCTTTTCACAAATTTCTTATTTGATTTTGCTGGCAAGCATGTTCTTAGCAAGATCTGTAGCTAAAAACACTTGTAAAATAATATATGGTTTTTTATATTGAATCCTATCATGTAGTCGATGGCAAGCTGGTTACCACGTACCACCGTGGTCTCCTGTCTGTACCAGAGTTCTCCACTATAACCAGGAACCATATTTATGTTAGCTAAACTAACAGTACTCGTGTAATGAGTAGTAACATGGACAAATAATCAGTTTGTCACTAGAGGGCTGAGAAGGGATAGATACCGTCCTCTTTCTAACTAAGAATCTACAAAGGGATTTAATTTTTAAAAAATCACATAAAGCCCTATGGAAAATGAACCCAGAACCATGGCCTCCCTGAAAGAGTGTTTGCATCAAACTCAGTTCCAGCCCCTCCTGCAACGGTAACTAAAGCCCAAGTCACACTGGCAATATAGGGTTTCATTCTTTTGTAAAGAACAAGAAATACATTGATGAGACTTTCACTCCTGAAATTGTCCCCATCACAAGTTGCCTGGGTTCAAAATCTCACTTCACTACATTCTAGTAGTGTGACCTTGTTCACTTAACTTGTCTTCAGCTAAGTTCATTTAACTTGTCTTCAGCTAAGTTTTCTCAAATGTAACATGAAGACATTATTATACCTAAAGCCAAGAGTAATCATGAAGACTAAATTGTATTCTTCAGCATGCTCATTGTGTGCACGTACTCAATAAATAGTAACCATTAGTGTCAGGCTTATCCTTGCTAAGGTGATGCTTGCCACTATTATGTATGTTAATGATCTGTTTTAACTTTCTTTGTTGAATTAATTGTGTTTTATTTATGTACACACATAAGTGCACAACTATATATGTGTATATGGGGTTCATGTGCCATGTAGAGGAGACATGCTGATCTCTGGTGTCTTCTCTATCATTCTTCACCTTATTTTTTGAGACAAGGTCTCTCCATGAGCCAGTTAGGCTAAGTTGGCTGGCCAGTGAAGTTCAAGGAAGTTCCGGTCTCAGACCCACCAGCACTGTGGTTCCAGGTACATGTCACTATGAACAGCTTTTTACATGGGCACTAGCTATGCAAACTCAGTTCCTCATGTTTCCACAGAAACTGTTATGCCCACTGAGCCATCCCTCTGGGCCCATATTATTGATTTTTATTTAGCTTTTTAAAAATCAGGTGAGTTCTGTGGCTTTTTCCTTCCTGTGGTTTGAATATAGGGCACATTATCTCTAGTCCCATATGTTAGAAGATTGACCCTAAAATGCTATTTTGGGGAGGTTCTGTGGACCTTTAAGTGATAAGGCTTAATTGGAGGTCCTTACATGATTGGGTATACACTTTAAAAGGATTGTGGCATCACAGCCAGCACTCTCTATCTCTCTTGCTCCAATATGATCTCATGCCATTGCCATCTGCCACCTTCTCCAGGGGCCAAAGCAATTTACCATCTGATCATGGGTTTGAACCTCCAAACTATTAGCTAAATCTTTCCCCTTTATGAATGGATTATCTCCTATAGTTTTGAAGTAACATGAAGCTGAGTGATGTACTCCTGTTTTGTTCATTGTAGTTGTCCGATCTAAATTATTAACCCAAATCATTACATACACTAGCCTTAATATCAGCTGGCATGATCCAACAAATTTGAATTCTTATGGCTTTGTTTTTTCAAGTCTGGAAAACAGATTCTTCCCCATCTGATGCGAATGCCTGTCTCCAAAGTAGCCCATACATCACAACTACTAGCTATCTAACCTTCTGTGTAGGCAGCAAAGAATAGTAATGGATGTGATTAGATATTGGTGTTCTCTGTTTCTGTGTAATACAGAAAAATGAAATATCATTTCTAATAGTTTCTGGAAAAGGCTGAACATTGATTTTCTCTGATATATTTGGATGGGGGAGGGGAGACGTAGCAGATGGAAAGGGAGGATTGCAATTTCAATCAATCTAGACATAAGGCAGGAGATTAGTTTCCAGCATGATGCTATCAGGCTACTTCTTTGAGGAAATGGCCATCAGAGAGAATGAGTCTGTGAACAGATGGTGCTGTGGGTATGAATGAAGTGGCTACTGAAATGGGTCTTCCTATTAGTTGCAAATAGGTAGTTCAAATTTCAGAAGGCTGTGGTAAATTCTACCAAGAATGCCTGTCTAAGTCAGAAAACGTAGGGTCCAGAAAATTGCCAAGTAGTCTATTCAGGGTTGAGGTTAAAGGAAGTTGATTTATCACTTGGGTCTCTTATGAAGAGAAGCTTTGTAAAAGCTTGAGCTAGTCTTAAAAGTGAGGAGACTATGCCATCACCTAATCCTCTGCGCCATCCTTTGTCAACAAAATTTAAGAAACATATAAGGAAGGTGATTTTTCTCTCACTCTGTTCACTGCACTGCTTGGATAAGCTCTTAGCTGAGCAATTCTATCCTATGCTGACTAATATAGAAGGATCCCAAGGTATAATCCTTAGTTTTCAACAAGGATTCCTTGGGGGATGTTAGGGACAAACTCAGTAGGGTCCAAATGCAAAACCTCAGAGAGAGGCAGGCAATGTAACTTCTTTAGTGGTCATGTCCTTAGCACACATCATTGCAAATTCTCAAATTCAATCAAGTCAGCTGATGCACCAGGTTTCTTGCAGATAATATAAGCCAAATTTAATTTATTAGCCTGATGATTTCCCTCTCTTCTTCCAAAATCCCTGCCAGCTTCTTTTTTATTTCATTAAAAAAGATGTGGTTTTGAACTGGAAGCCTAAGATCATTCGGCCTGATTTTATAGTTCAAAGAGAAAGCAAGTTAGGTAAGAAAATAATAAAATTGAATTTTGCATTTGACCTCTATTTAAACAAAAACAGCAGTTACAGAATATTTAAAAGGTCAACAATAAAGTCTGATCCTCACGCAATTTTAAAATGAAGATATGTCAAAAAGTTTATCTTATAAATTAACAAGAAAATGTGTAAACAGGACTTTGCAAATTGTGGCACATAAACAAAATCCTGTGGTCATCACCTGCTTTTTCAAATACTATTCTGTTGGAGCAGAGTTGTATCCAATCATTTAAAGCATTGCCTGTGGCAATTTTGGTCCTACAATGGCAGCATTGTAAGGTCCCACAATGCCGAAATACTCACTCTCTGGTTTTGACGGGGAAAAAAATGTTTTAGACTGCCAAGAATGTGGAAATAAATTCATAGGTGTATGCAGCTGATCAATTTCTGCACAATTAAATGTGTCCCATCAGAGAAGAAATATTTGCATTGTAATGTATAGAGCAGTATGTTTTTTTTTAATTAAAGGCAAAAACAACCCAAAAAAATGTAGTAGGTAGGACTTCCAATTTCCTGCTTCGCACATTGCAAAGTTGTTCTCAACTTTCTTTGCAAATTGTTAAAGAACCATTACAGGTAGCAAAGTTTATCTATAAATGAGAAGGATAAATACTCTATGGTAAAGTGTAAGGCCTTGGGAAAGGCTACAGTTACTCTTTAAGACACTAACAGTTCAGTTCTGGAAAACTGCAGCTTTCACACAAGACCCAGGGGTTCTTTCTGGATGTTATCAATTAAATATAAATAACCCCTATCAGAGATGGTCCAGATATGTTTGTCAATAATTAATGTTTAATGACTTGATATTGACGTTTCCCCCCCAAAGACTAGCTGATCAGTCGGTAACTTATAAGGATACAAAGGTCTAAGGACATCTATGAAATTTTTATTAACTTTAGATAATAAGACTTGCACAGAAATACACTAAAATATAACAACAGTTCCAAGAAAACAGTACTGGTGATGCTCACTATAGCACAAATAATAAAAGCCCAGAAACAGATATTAGGGTTCAGGCTAAAGATCAGAAAAACAAAGCAGCCAAGTCACTAGAAAGCTATTACCTCTATGAAATTTTTAGACTGAAAGAGAGCAAGTTCCTGGCTCATCCCACCTCTTATTCCTCTCTAGTGCTAGAATTAAAGACATACACTACCACTTCCTGGCCTCCATGACTAACTAGAGTGGCTGCTGGGATTAAAGGTGTGTGATACCACTGCCTGGCCTGTATGGATGACTGGTATGGCTTTTTTGCATTCTGATCTTTAGGCAAGCTTTAGTTATTAAAATAAAAATGAAATATTACTACATTTCCCCTTTTCTCTAAAATAAAAAGAAGACTATAACTAACATACGAAAAATTATAAACACTTAGTACAATAACTATATACAATATATACAGGAGATAACTATACCAACAATGTCTAGGCCATTTGCATTTGACAACTTCAGAGAAAAGACTCTCTATATATCCTATCTTGATGAGTCCAAAGTCTTGTATCTAATTTACTTCCTATCATAACTTGCTTTCTACATCTGGTAAACAAGGAAAACTCATCTAGTTTTCCATTCCCTCAGAAACCCAAGAAGGAAATAATATTAGCTGAATAAGCAGTAAATGCAAGCAAGCAACTTCCAAAAAAATGTGAGAAATGACAGAAACAGCTGACCGCCTGGACAGTCACCCAAAGTTCTTCTGCAACATTGGTGCATCCATCTTCATCGTACAGGCCTAGCATTTTGGACAGACCTTCCTTTCTGTGAAGCAGAAAATTCTGAAGGGCTCTCCCTCCTTGTCTTGAGAAAATTTGGCAGTCACTTATTTTTGTGTCCTGATTGTCCAATTAGGACAGCATACTGTCAGAAGTCAAGGCAAGGGCATTTTCTTCCCCGATGGCTTACTTTTGCCACAAAGAAAGTAAACTCCATGTGGAATTTCTGTGATGTCCATTATCTTCTCTGAAGTAAATCGGTGCTGCCAGGAGCAGACATATCTCATTGTCGTTTAAAAAAGAACTGATGTTATTAAAACATCTTTTTAATTCATTTTTATATTAAAACATCTTAAATGCCATATTTTGTAGATCTCTGAAGTGTTCAAAGATAATCTATCTAAAATATATCCTTGTCTGACCTTGAAAACATTCTTAATGTGACAAGTTTGATTATAATAGGTGATTAACTACTAACCTGCATTTCCTTATTATTCTAAACAATTGATAATAATTTTAAAGGATAAGAAATTTGCATTACTTCATTAAATGAGTTGTATAGGTACAATACTTTGAACACGAGTTGAAATGTATGTACAGTATGTTCTAAAAAATTAATCTCAAATTTGTGTCAGAATATAAAATTGTATATAATATACAAAATTCCAATCCAATGTAAAACATTTAAAACTAGTAGTTGCTTTTTAAAAGGAGATTCAATAATCTAACTTTTTATTTCATCATATCTATATCCTCCTTTTTTTCTTTTCAGAGTAGATTCAATAATCTACCCTTTTATCTTATTATATTTATATCCCCTTTTTTCTTTTCAAAACAAGAACTCTATCTCTGACCTTCTTTGTTCAACTTTCCTCCTGACTGTAACAAATCACAATATGTAAGCAAACCTCCTAAACAATAACAAATTTCCATAACCCATTGAATGATCAAAAACCACACACCCTACCTCTTGGGAATTCAGGTGTTGTATTCTGAAACTTATTTCCTGCTGTCTGGGGGTGACCGTATCTTCAGGGGATTCTGAAAAGAAAATTTGGGTAATTGTCAAGTCCTGAGAGAGGTATCTGTATCATTTGTTGTCTAGTCTCTTCATAATGGGAACATGCAGGGCTTGAGTCCTGGCTAGAGTAGTCTGTTAGGCTGGATCACCTCAGCTAGCCATCCTGAAATTGTTCTGAGAAGTTTGTAGTCCAGAAGCTGATCTTTAGGTCATGTTTTTAGCTTAGAGGTGTTATCATAGTCCTGGAGGAATCGTCATTGTGGTTCCCCATCCTCCTTATGAAGACTTAAGGGTCACTGTTGGACATCTTATGGTTCACTGCTGAGAACTGTTAGAGACTCAAACCCAAAATCATGTAAAGGAAGGTAGATAAAACCATTTTCTAGAATTAGTTACTGTTGTATATGACCATTAATATCATGACAAAAAGTTCATATATATATATATATATATCTCATGATATTAATAAACACACACATATATATACATATATATGTGTGTGTATATATATATATATATATATATATCTTTACCTGAAGAAAAGCTGTTAAAGAGTCAATATTAAGCCAAAGGATTATGAGGTTATTAAATATTTGTTTTCTTCTGTCCCATATCTGACATGAGACACAGATTTTGAATTTCACTTTAATAATCAAGCTTAGGCTTAGAGAAAGAGAGAGCCACACTCTAACTCCAAAGCCAGCTTTGGTTTTTCATTAGACTGCAACTACAAAAAGACTATTTGCATTATATGTCTGTAGAGAACAGCAGAAGTACACATTTGGGAAGATTTATGAAATTTTATCCTGTTGGAAATGTGATATACCAATAGGCCAATTTTCCTTGAGACAATTTTTTTTTGGAGAATTCCAAAGGCTGGTTGATTCACCAATATGCTGAGCATCTAGTTGCTCCTGTACCAGCTGATTAAAAGCCTACAGTTTTTCTTTTGTTAAAGGCCATTGCTTAACCCATCCAGGTTTGTCTGTCAGCCATTTTAAAGGTAAGGCTCTTGGTGCCTTTGAAATATCAGCAGCTATTGTTCTTATATAGCCTGATTGGTTGGTGACTGTTCTTTATAATATCTTGTAATATTTTTCCCAGAAACATACATTAATTTATGGTCTGTTTCTAAGATTGGGGGAAATGTTAATCTGAGTATTCCATTGCTGTAATGAATCACATCCCCAAAAATTTATTGCTATGTTAGCCACAATTGGTTTTCTTATTCCTCCCTGTCCTTCTAGCCCTATACATTTGACCCATCTTGCACCCCGCTTTACCAGAGATAAAGTTCCAGCCCCTAAAAACTGAACATTTTCATCCTAAAAAGGTAAATTTGGATGCCAAGGTGCTAAGCAAATTATTGTTACCTCTGCACCTGGGTCTACCAGACATTCAATGACAACATCAGCTATTCATATTTTTAATTTTGGTCTTTGTTCATTTTTAGAAGTTTGTCAAAGTACTCACATTATGGTTTCTTCTGAATGTTTTGTTCTCTCTTCTGTAGTTGTTCTATTATCGAGAGCAGTATGGTTTCTTACAGTAGGCATTAGGTTCTATAATTACTCTGGGAAAGTATTTCCAATATGATGCCAGGAAATGACTGAATGAGATTTGGCATAGGGGCCTACAAGAGTCCTCTCAAAGAGTTTCCCGATGACAAAGGATTACCTTGAATATTTCTAGTTGGCCTACATTCAACTATTATTTGTCTATCTTCTGAATTTGGTATCATTCCACTTATTGTTGAAGTCAATCTTGGAAAGAAATCAATAAAGACTTCTTTGGGCCCTTTATAAGTAGTAAATGACTCGATTTTCTTTCCTAATTCTGTCCCAAGCATTCAAAGGTGTGATCAGGGTGTGGTCATCATATGCACCTTGCCTTTCTATAGTAGCATATACTCCTTCTCCAGGAATTTGAAATTAGGAGATTTTTTTCTACCTCCAGCTTTATTTTGTTGTTCAAAAATCTTAGCCACTTCTCTGAACCAGATACTCCGTTGTAATTGTGGACCACTGTCCGGCCTCTATGGCTAACTAGTGTGGAAGCTGGGATTAAAGGTGTGTGCAGCCACTGCCTGGCCTGTATCACTGACTAGTGTGGCTATTTTGCACCCTAATCTTTAGGCAAGCTTTATTTATTAAAATAAAAATGAAATATCACTACAGCTTACTGAACATGGTAGGGATATGTTATCAATCAAAAGCAGAGACAAAAGCCCTAGGTTAACTTGCATTAAGCAAGAAGATAAGCAAATATATAATAAAAAATGAGGTAAGAAGATAAGCAAATACGCATATAAAAGAATGAGATATTGTTGTTAAGATTTTGATACATCAAAGTTTTAACCAGAACATCAAGGACAATAATAAAAATAATTGTAAACCTAGTACAATGGTGGGTTCATGTGATCTTAGCATTTAGTGGAACAAGGCAGGAAGATTTTGTCTAACCTGGGCTGCAAAGTGAATCCTTGCCTCAAAAAAATAAGAAAGAGTTTTTACTTTTTAAAAATTACTTTTCTGGTGAGTGCTTTTGTTGATATACTTGTATCTGTACTGATAGTTTTAGAGACCACATTTGCTGAAAACTTCACATATTCCTATATAGGCAGTACACATATACACAGTCTCCATTTATACTATGCCCAGCTGTTTTAGTTATGTTTTCAACCATGTTGCAAAATACAAGAAACAAATCATAAGTAAGGCAGGATTTATTTGGACTTACAGTTTCAAAAGACTCAGTTCAAGGCCAAGGAATGTGGTAAAACAGAGTGGTTCACTTCATGTCTGCCAGGAAGCAGGGCAAAGGCTTATAGAAAGGGGACAGAGCAAGATATAGGCTTTAAGGTATGTTCTCCCCACCTACTTACCTCAAACTCATTCTCACCCCATATTTTCACCATCTCTCAATAATGTCTTTATATTATGAAATCATCAATAGATTAATTCTTTAATTATTTCAGAGCCTTCATGATCTAGCCTCTCTAGAAACACCACCATAGATATCCAAAGATGTGCTTTACTAAATTCCTAGGCTTTCCAGTCTGATCAAGTTGAAAATCCAGGTTAATGATGGGTTGCTCTGGACTGCATCTGCTCATCATCTCAGGCACTTTGAACTTTTCACAAATCCCTACTTCCCTTTATTTGGAATGTCTCACTTTCCCTGGTTCCTGCCCCCAGTCAAAGTGATCAAGTTGCAGCTTCCTCCCATTCCTTTCACAGACACATTTTTGTTTCTTAACTGATGTATTCACCAAAAATATCAGTCTATGGCTCTGGAGTGAAGTTTTTATTATACACTGTGTCACAGGAATGAAAGATATGTTAAGTCAGACACTAGGAAAATAAAGATTATGCCCTCATCAAAGCCCCAACAGCTGGGATTTTGAGTGAAGGGGCTGAGAATGGTAATTTACACTTACCCTCCCTTGTTCCTTATCTGCTCTGAGAAGTAGGGCTGGACAGAGTTATTGGAGCAGACCATTGGACTTGGGGGACTGGAGAAGATCACAGAGGCTGATTTCTTCCATTCTTTGATTTCAGTTATCACTATTGGCCAAAGACTCTCACAACCATAGAATCAACCTTGACCTTCCCTTCATGACTCATGCTGCAGAACTATAATTTCATGATGTTGTTCCAACCAAGTCTCCAAACTCACCATAATTGAAACTGAACCTTAAGAGCTCTAAACCTACAAAGATGGAAATGAAATCATTTTATAAGCCTTAATTCTATATAGCATATATGTGTCACATATACATATAAAAGTCTCATATTAGTTTAAGTCTGTGAGCACTTCAACTACTTGAGATTGCTGAGATAATAGAGAATTAATAGTTCTTTCCTCTTTTCTTTTTTTCTCCTTTTTTTTTACTTCTATTTATTAAAGATTTCTGCCTCCTCCCCGCCACCGCCTCCCATTTCCCTCTCCCTCCCCCAAACAAGTCCCCCTCCCTCATCAGCCCTAAGAGCAATCAGGGTTCCCTGCCTGTGGGAAGTCCAAGGACCACCCACCTCCATCCAGGTCTAGGAAGGTGAGCATCCAAACTGCCTAGGCTCCCACAAAGCCAGTACGTGCAGTAGGATAAAAAACACATAGCCATTGTTCTTGAGTTCTCAGTAGTCCTCATTGTCTGCTATGTTCATCGAGTCCAGTTTTATCCCATGCTTTTTCAGAGCCAGGCCAGCTGGCCTTGGTGAGTTCCCGATAGAACATCCCCAAGGCCAGCTGGCCGTCGTGAGTTCCTGATAGAACATCCCCATTGTCTCAGTGTGTGGGTGCACCCCTCGCAGTCCTGAGTTCCTTGCTCGTGCTCTCTCTCCTTCTGCTCCTGATTTGAACCTTGAGATTTCAGTCCGGTGCTCCAATGTGGGTCTCTATCTCTGTCTCCTTTCATCACCTGATGAAGGTTAATATTCAGAAGGATGCCTATATGTTTTTCTTTGGGTTCACCTTCTTATTTAGCTTCTCTAGGATCATGAATTATAGGCTCAATGACTTAAACTAATATGAGACTTTTATATGTATATGTGACACATATATGCTATATATAATATATATGTTTCAAGATATGTAGTCATATTTTTGCCTTTTATTATATATTATTTGATGTTAATTTCCAAATAAACTTTTATTAGATAAATTTATTAATACAATTTTTAGCCTTGAGACAGTGGGGCTGATCTATTGGGAGCTCACCACGGCCAGTTGGACTGGGACTGAAAGAATGGGATAAAACCGGACTCTCTGAACATGGCGGACAATGAGAGCTGATGAGAAGCCAAGGACAATGGCACTGGGTTTTGATCCTACTGCATGTACTGGCTTTGTGGGAACCTAACCAGTCTGGATGCTCACTTTCCTAGACCTGGATGGAGGGGGGAGGACCTTGGACTGCCCACAGGTCAGGGAACCCTGACTGCTCTTTGGACTGGAGAGGGAGGGTTAGAGGAGTGGAGCGGGGGGGGGGGATGGGAGGCTGGGAGGAGGTGGAAATTTTTTTCAATTAAAAAAAAAACATACCTCAAAAAAATCCTCATGTTATAAGGCCCCCTAGACTGAATTTCCAGCCCTACAAAATAAAAATAAAAAATAGAATTCTAAAAAAAGCCTTAATTCTACTTCTATTTCTATATTCACCATCCATTCTAGTTTTGTTTTTATTGATGTGATAAAATGCCCTGACCAAACAAAATCAACTTAGGGAAGAAGGGATTTATGTTAGTTTGCAATTCCAGGTTACAGTTCATAAGTGTGGAGAAGTCAAGACAGTCTGCACATGAAACCGTCACATCACATCCGCAGTCAAGATCGGAGATCAATTGGGCAATAGGTGCCTGCATACTGAAAAGAACTCAAACTGCTTTCTGTTCTTAGGCAGTTCAGAATCTTCGACACATGAAATGGTGCCATTTACAGAGAGTAGGTCAACTGGGAGATGGACCTCTGAGCATGCCTATGGGGGACTATCTTGACAATGTTCTTTAACTTATGTGGGATGGCATGTCCACTCTTGATGGTGTCATTCCCTGCCAGGTATCCAGGGAATGTGCTTAGACGAAGAGTGCTGAGCACTACACTAGCATGTATTTAACAGTATCTTTTGACTAAAGACATGATGTGATCAACTGCTTCAGGCTCTTCCTGCTTTGGCTCCCCTGCGATGATGGCATGTGCCTCGAACTGTTAGCTACAACCAGTCCTTCCTTCCTCAAGTCATCTTGGTCAGGGTATTTTGTCACAGCAGCAGTAAAAAAACTAAGACACTCTTCAATAAAGAAAGAAGCTTTTGCGTAAAGGCGGAGCTTCCCTAGCCTGCTCTATTGCCCAACTGCACAGAGCACAGTACTAGACACACAGCAGTCTTTGGCAAAAAGGAATTCAAATATTCTCTTCTCAAATTAAGGCCTGAACTCTTTTGTTTCCAAACTTGACTTCTACAGCTTGGATAAATGCAAGTTCATTTCTTTGGGGCCTTCACCCCCTCATCCCAGTTGAGAAGGCAGATATTTCAAGTCTTTGTTTGCCAGGTTGAACCTGAATTCATCATTCTCCTGCATCTATCTCCAAAGTGCTGGGATTAAAAGTGTGTGTCACTATACCCACCCTCTTAAAGTAGTTTTGGTTTGCATATACTTCATGACTAAACATTTTGAATATTTTTATGTGTTCACTGGGTTTTTTGTACTTATTTTTATGTTTTATTTTGTGTGTCTGAGTATATTGTTTTGTGTGAGTGCATGTGCAGTTGTGTGAAAATGCCCACAGAGGCCTAACGATGGCAATGGATTCTTGTACCTGGAGTTACAGGTGATTGTGAATTACGCAACATAAATGTTAGGTCCTCAACTCTAGACTTCATGATTGAATGACAAGTTGTGTTAACCACTGGACCCTCGGTTCAGTGCTCTTTTTTATTGATTTTATTGAGCCATACATTTTTCTCTGCTCCCCTCCCTACCTCCACCCACCGTTTAACCCTCTCCCATGGTCCCCATGCTCCCAATTTACTCAGGAGATCTTGTCTTTTTCTACATCCCATGTAGATTAGATCCATGTATGTCTCTCTTAGTGTCCTCATTGTTGTCTAGGTTTTCTGGGATTGTGGTTTGTAGGCTGGTTTTCTTTGCTTTATGTTTAAAAATCCACTTATGAGTGAGTACATGTGATAATTGTCTTTCATGATGTCATTATATTTTTTTGCTGTGTAGTGCTCTATTGTAGTTCATTTGAGAGCTGTCTCTTCAACTAACTTGTCCATTTTTATTAGATGATTTACTATTTTGTCATTCCCAGGCACCCATCTCCCAGTTGATCCTGGGTTCCATCCAGCTGACAGTTAACACTGATCTCACATGGCTGCAAAGCAGCATCTTTGAGATCATTGGAGCACAATGGAAGGTGGCATCAGAAGAGGAGCTGTCTCAGGTGTGGCCTGGAGCCTACTTGAATATTTGAATAGGCAGTCACAAGGAAGACGTAGTCACTGAAGACTGCACTCTTTGGGGAAAAAAAATTTCCTCTCTGGTCTCAAGTAACCAAAAAACCAACTTGAGAGTCATAATTCCCCTTATAGGAATCAAGTAGCTCCAGTGAGGTATATATATATATTTCAAGAATAGATAGTCTTCCTATCAGCTCCATGACACACATAGGGTTAAACAAGCATCTTAGATAGTGTTGTGGGTCTGGGACAGGCTTGCCAGTACTAAAAAGAAGAAAAGAAAGGAAACGAGGATGAAAAGTATAAAGAAGGAGGAAGGACTAGGTGAGAGGACAAGTTAAGCAGCGTGTTAGAAAGCAGACCATACCTACACCCTCACCCAGAGAAAACTATCCAACAGGTTGACACCCACTCCACCTTCTCCCAACCACTTGAGATAATGACGAAGTTTGGAAAATGTCCCCTGCCTAGGTAAAGGACAGATCTTCCAGATATGAGCTCTTTTCTTCCTGGACAGACGATGACAACCTGCTCAATTTCCATCTCTCCCCCCTCCATGGCCTTACAGCAGTTGTATTTATGTTCATGGCCCACTCAGACCTATTTCTTCCGAAGCCTGTAGGCTTATGTTAATTTCTGAAATTATTCTTTCCTGTGTCCAATTTACTTTATGAGCCAAGTTGTTCACTTCCCCTGGTTTTGTTTGTAGCTTCTCTTTCCCAATGTTTTCCAATGCTTACTCACTTCTCTAGCTTAGCAATGACTGACAGCCTTCAGAGGCCAATGCAGCTACTCAGTGAGGAAAGTGGGGTTTCTTGCAGTCTGTTCCCCTTAATTTTCCTCCCTCTCCCCCTTTTATTGCCACTTCCCTGTTTTAGAAATCCCTTATACAAAGTGCATTTAAAAAAATAAAAGGAAAGAAAGGAGGTAAAAATGATGAAAACCAGTATCTCATGCTTTTGTAAGGTCACCAGTAACTGTAGATTGTTATTGTTGTAGTCTTTTAAAGATAGTGTTGATTAAAACAATATTTTTCTATTTAATGAGACTCCCAACTGTCTTCCTCCCCATTGAAAGTGAGTTTTGACACTATGTACTTCTTTTCCTCAAATGTAATCAGATCAGTATTTCCCCCATCTGCTGGAATGTCACCCATGCTTTACACACTCAGATTTTTCTTCCAAAAACTTTCCCCTCACTGTCTCTGTTCTCCTCAATCTTCTGGTTCTTATGTGAGTCTAGGGAGCTCCCTGGGCTTCCATTTTATTTTCATTTTTGAGACAGAATCTCCTGTATCGCTAGTGTCATTGACCTGTAGATATAGCAAAGGATGTCCTTGAACTTCTGATGTTCCTGCCTCCATCTCCAAGGTGCTAAGATTACAGGTATTCTCAACATTGTTCAGTTTCTATGGTCCAGGTCACTGAAACAAAGACTTTGTGCATGCTAGACAAACAGTCTGCTAACCCAACTGTGACTCCAGACCCTCTTGCTTTCTTTATTGGCCTGAAAACAAACTAAGTCCCCAAAAAATTTATTTTCAAGTTGGAAGACTGCTCTAACTCATTTATTAGGGTCTATGCTCTTCTCTAGGTGTAATACGGAATACATAATGAACTCTGGCTATAGATACCATTTCCACCAAACGTTGCATTCTAGACATAACAGTTTTATCAAATGCCCCTTGTCTTTAGCAATGCTGCCTGAAGCATGGAATTCCTCATTTACAATATTACTTCTCCCTAACAATACCTAATTCTTTTACCTTCCTGGACTTGGAAGAATATGAATTAATCCTCTAAAGTCCTGTATGCATGCAAAGTCAATACCATTTGTAAGAGTCTTTTCTGTTGCAATTATGGCTTTATTTAGTTGCATGGTCTTCAAAATGATTCCTTGTCTTTGGTCTTTGAAGTCAATATTTCAGCAGTCTCAACAGCTCAATTAAAGCTAAACATGTAGCACCATAAACAGTTAGGACTTTATGATCTGTGTGACTCAGCCAGAAGACCACAAGCAACATCTTCTCCTTCTTTGTTTTCTTTGTTCTGTTAGACAGAACTGGACATATAATGGTAGCCTAATTTTAAGAGCTGACCTTGACAATTTCACTACCTGGGTTGAATTTTGGCTCTCCTACTAAGAACTTTGTAATCTTAGGTGTATCCATTAGCCTCTCACAGCTTCTTCCCATGGGAAGAATACCTACCAATGAGGGGCTGTGAATATTCCGTAAGTAAATGCAAGGAAAGTGCTTAGGGAAGTGCCACACAGCAGCCCACAAACATTACCTGTTTGGGTAAGAAGTCACAAGAGACTAGAAATTTCAGTTTCTGAATTACCAACTGAAGCTCCTTGTGTTCCTAACAATAACCCTGCCCCTCTGTGTTTCTCATTTCTTGTATTTAGATACCCACTCTGCTGATGGACACCCAGTTCTCTGAGTTCACACCAGACATCACTCCCATCATGTTGGCCGCCCACACCAACAACTATGAAATCATCAAATTGCTCGTCCAAAAGCGGGTCACTATTCCACGGCCCCACCAAATCCGCTGCAACTGTGTAGAGTGTGTGTCCAGCTCAGAGGTAGACAGCCTGCGCCATTCAAGGTCCCGACTGAACATCTACAAGGCTCTGGCAAGTCCCTCACTGATTGCCTTATCAAGCGAGGACCCCATCCTCACTGCCTTCCGGCTGGGCTGGGAACTCAAGGAGCTAAGCAAGGTGGAAAATGAGTTCAAGGCTGAGTATGAGGAGCTCTCCCAGCAATGTAAGCTCTTTGCCAAGGACCTGCTAGACCAAGCGCGCAGCTCCCGAGAACTAGAGATCATCCTCAACCATCGAGATGACCACAGTGAAGATCTTGACCCACAGAAGTACCATGACCTGGCCAAGCTGAAGGTGGCAATCAAATATCACCAGAAAGAGGTAGGCTGAGATCATCTTTGGTTCCTGGAAGCTTAAAGCTTTCAGGGTCCACAGCATCAAAGCAAGACTCAGTATTTTTCTACCACATAAGACTTCAACCATGTGTGGTTGGCTAGGGCTTCCAGTTAGACCCATTTATCTGTGATACAGACAGCTTCTGTGTAGTTTCTTTTTGACCAATAAAGTAGTCACCTGATTCTTTGAAAAGAAGGCATTTTATCATTCAACCAATAATTGTCAAGGACTGTTCTCTGGGTTTAGAATACTAAGGAGAGGAGAAACAGCAGTCCTCCTGGTTTGAAGATGTTTTACAAGTTTAACTTTAGTATATTTGCGAACAAAATTTATAAAGATAGTGATCTTCATAATTTCTATAATAATATGAATATACCTGATCACTTATTATTTTACAGTTAAAAGCTTTCTTTATGTCAGATATGAAACAATACAGCTAGTTTCTAGTTTGAATATAAGTAAATGAAATCTAATTTTATCTTCACAAGATTACCTACACAAAGTGAATTTAGCATTTTCATGATAAAAAAGAATCCCTTAAATTTCTTGGAAATGGGGCTAGAAAAATGGCTCAGTGGTTAAGAGCACTTGTTGCTCTTACAGAGGACCCAGGTTTGGTTCTCCGTGCAACTTGGTGGCTCCCAACCATCTGTAGTTCCAGTTCCAGGAGATCCAGTGATCTCTTCTGAAATCTGTGGACAGCAAGCACACATATGGTACACATTCATACATGCAAGCAAAACACCCATACACATAAATCATTCAAAAACTTTAAAACTTTTTCTTAAAGTCATGTGGTTTATTTGTCTTAATAAACTAAAGAGAATGACATATTAATTTTTGTTTATTATTCTTATATCCATTTTTACTTAGTTTTGGTGGTAGTGGTGGTGGTAGTGGTGGTGGTGTGGTGTATATGTGTGTGTGTGCATGTGTGTGCATGTGTGTGTGTACATGCACACCTAAGAATGCATTTGTGGCATTTGAGACAGGGTCACATGAAGGAAGCTCCTTGGAAACATGATCTTCTTCCCAAAGGACTGAGTTTACAGACATGTTCCACTAGTTTCAGTAGTTGCTTACGGGACAGAGGGGAGGAGTTGTTTCATTTTGGGTTTTGGTTTCTCCATATAGGGTTTCTCTGTGTAGCCTTGACTTGTCCTGGAACTCACTCAGTAGACCAGGCTGGCCTTGAACTAATAATAGAGATCCTCCTGCTCTGCCTCTTGAGTTCTGGGATTAAAGGCATGTGCCACAACTTCTCAGCCTAGCCCTTATTTTTTTTTTTTTTTACTTTTGTCCCTTGTGTTTTGTCCTTTCCCCTTCTACACTCTTAATAGTATTATTAAGTGTGCACAAAACTGAGTGTGTGTGTATCCAGCTGTGATATACGATGCATACACATGTGTGTACAGGCGTAGTCACTCATTCATATGCCCAGGGGTTAGAGAGGGACAATGGGTGTTCTACTCCACTGTCTGCTTTTTCTCTTGAGACTGGGTCTCCCATTGAACTTCAAGCTAGACGGATGGCCAAGAAACTCCAATAATCATTCTACCAGTCATATCCGCCCCCCCAACACACACACATGACGCTGTAGTTACAGCAGGTACAACCATACCCAGTGTTTTAGATGGGTTTGTGGGATTTGCACTCTCAGTCTTCATGTTTACACAGCAAGTGCCCCTACATCCTGAGCCATCTCCCCAGCCTAATTATTAGTTTAAGTGGATCCTATCCCATGATGTAATGCAACAAATTCAATCAAGAGTCACATATTCAGAGCCCATAAACAATTTGGAGACATTTTAAAAAGATAACTTTCCTAATGACCTTAAGACCCCAAAGAAGCCGGGCGGTGGTGGCGCACGCCTTTAATCCCAGCACTCGGGAGGCAGAGGCAGGTGGATCTCTGGGAGTTCGAGGCCAGCCTGGTCTACAAGAGCTAGTTCCAGGACAGGCTCCAAAGCTACAGAGAAACCCTGTCTCGAAAAACCAAAAAAAAAAAAAAAAAAAAAGACCCCAAAGAAGGCTGGTAAAAAGAATGAGTAAAAATCTCTCTCATAGGCCAAAGGTATTCAAAGAGTAACAACCTCTACATGAGAATGAGAGAATATTCAAAAAGGAAAAGGTGTTTAACAGTAAGTAATTCAGGTACGGTGGTGCATGCCTGTAATTGCAGTTTCAATCTTCTCTTGGTATATCCACATTTCTCCTTTTAGGGAATGTTCGGTAGGTGACACAGTGTTTAAGTATGGACATCTGTATTTTTTATTTTATTTGATATTCGATCATAGAAGATTATCTTAAATATGAGAGCAGACTCTGAACTAGAAATCTTGAAGAACGTTAAAATTGTTAAAGCGTAGAGGATATGTAGAGTTAATGAATTTTGCATTATCAAATAGCTATAAGCCTATGAGAAACAGAGTGTTATGACTTAAAAGTGATATGTTCCCCCACAGGATCGTGTTTTGAGTGTTTTCTCCCCAGCTCATGATATTATTTGAAAGGTTGTACAGCCTTTAGGCAACAGGGCTTGGGTAGTAGGTCTCTAGAGCAGGCCTTACGAGGTTATACTTACCACTCAATCTGCCCACGTCATTGCTTCTTGGTCCCTAAGCAACTGAGCACCCAACACCATAGACAGAGCTGTTCTCATCATCATGTCTTTTTTATTATGGTTAACCGCAACCCTCTAAAACCATGATCCGTGAGCCAATATAAACCTTTTGTCCCTTAAGGTATTTCTGGCATGTATTTGGAAACAGCAAAGAGAAAAGAAACCGGTATAGTATTGCCCTCAGAAACAAAATCTTAGCCTAAAATGGAAGATAATTCATTATTCCCTAAAGGGCTTTTTCACTGCAGTTTTCTCATAATTATTCCTACTATGATTCAAAATAGGATCTTCAAAAGAATTTAATTTGGTGAAAAAGTATGCTCCAAAGAATTAAACAAAAGCCAATTCCGAATTATAATTTTTACATAAAACAGTAGAATGAGGAAGCATTTGTCTCTTAGTAACAGGTGCAAACTGTTCGACTGTCCTTACATGTCAATTAAATCTTCAGGTATTTTCATATTGACATTTGTTGGTATGGAATGACTTCGGAAATGTTACAATTTCATATATTCTAGTCCATTGACAGACACACCAAAGCCTTTAAAAACCATGGTATTTCGTTTGTTTCTTTTTTATTTAAAAATTTCCACCTCCTCATCTCCTCCCATTTCCCTCCCCCTCTCCCTATCCCCCTCCCCCTCCCTCTCCAGTCCAAAGAGTAGTCAGGGCTCCCTGCCCTGTGGGAAGTCCAACGTCCTCCCCCCTCCATCCAAGTCTAGGAAGGTGAGCATTCTAACAGACTAGGCTCCCAAGTAAGCAGAAATGTGTAATCTTCAGTTTATAAAAGATGAAGCACCATGTTCATTTACTTCTTAGAGATCATCTGACAAGTCAGAAGTAGACAGTCAGGCTCGTGGTACAACATTCTCATTGGTTATATTCCATGACCTTCTGTTGAACAGAGACTTTTCATGGCAGTGTGGTAGCCTAGAAATTTACTACTAGGTAATTTAAGGTGACTACAAGTTTTTGGGGTTTTTAATCAAAGTTTATTAGTTAAAATCTCTTAAGAACAATCATGAGGTTTGGAAAAATAGTCAATAAAGATCATAAGCAATTATAACATAATAACTTGAAAATGATTACATATAAGGATGCAGATATGTAGCTTATAGAATATATGCAGGTATATAGTTTTCCTAATTTAGCTAAAGCATTAAGATTTGTACTTTCTACTTCGGTGCCATCTACCAGCCTGTCTCTCTTAATCTCAACACCTCTAAATTTTTCTCAAAATATATAGCCTTGCGCCCTCTCCATTTCTCTATGCAATACAGAATCTGATTTGAGCATTAACCTCAAGAAGATCCAAAACAAGGCTACTTGAATAATGGACTAGCCACTCACTCCACACTCCTGGAATAGATTCAACATCTCAATTGGATACGTCCCATAAGCATATTATTAATATTGCTCTTTTAACCATCTACTTAATCTATATCAACTACCATCTAGCTTCTTCTAGCAATATCTTAGGGTTGACTAATTTTCATAAGGCACAGACTAACTCACTTAGGAAGTAACCCCATCTCAAACAATTGTGCAACTCTTGGCAATTTAAAATGTTCTCTCTACTGAAAATACCCTCCCCACTGGCTCTTGTGCTTAAGTGTGTTCTTACTGCTAAACTTTCTCCTTATCACATTTACCTCTATTTCTAACCCTGTTCCTTATAGCAACCATATTTAATACAACAATCTATTTCTTGAAGTAGAATTACAACATAGCAGTTCTTAAATGCATATGATTATACAATCAAAGCAGATACTGAAATTACATTTAGTTCTTGGGTGTCATTACACTTCCATCTCTCCAGGTGTTACGAGTAAATAAGAGGCTAAGCAGATCCACTTATTACGAGCTTCCACCATCTCCTTGTTCTGACATCTAAGAATCGCAGTGGCCATGCACTATTGTTCTGTCTTGTTTAAGGCATTGTCCTATTGCAAAGTCTAAGAGGCTTACAGGCTTCTCTTGTTAGGGCCTGCTTCAGTTAATTGTATGCTCTCTAAAACACTAACAGTTTTAACAAAGTCTTATTAATCAACTGTGGGATGGTTCTAAAGCCTATATTCTAGTGTTCTACTTGGATTGCTGTCTGGCCTTTAGCGTGCCTATCATGTTTGCACAGCATCAAGTTTGTTCTCTCTCTCTCAGGTAAATTGCTCACCAAATAGAATTAACAGTAGACTGGTGGCCTCTCTCTAGATGTTTCCTAAATTTGTCCAGTTATTTATGATTTGAGTTTTATTTTGACAGAAAATTATACCCCATATCCTACAGTTAGAATTTCCCTCACAGTAATATATATTTCCCCTAGTTGTTTCTAAACCCTTACTTAAAGTGTAGACTGTGTTTTGTAACTGTCATACAGTTCTTTCATTGTTATCATTATTGGTAAATATTCTTATTGAATGTGAAAAGAATCTTAACTGTTTCACTAATTATAATTATTACTACTCATTAACATTTCCCACTGGCATGGAAAAATAAACTATTTCTTCTTTCTTTCTCCAATCTGCTTAGGTTTATTTTAAGTGCATCACCTATTTGCTTCTTTGGCTGTACCTATGTGCCTAGAATCTTTTTTCTAATGGGAAAATAAGATTCAGCTTGCTTATACAAAGTTATTATAGCAATAGTCTTACTATAATATGTAACTAACCTCAGCATTTGCATTTTACTATAATCTTCATTTATTCTGTTTGTACTTTTTCATGTTAGTTTTGTATCTGTCATGTTAGTTAGCTCGGCCTGTATTATGATCTATATTAAATGCCATATTAATTTTTTTAACTATGACATGCTTTAGGACTCTACATAAATTGGTAAGAAGACCATACTATCTGTCCACAGTGATGAAAGAATTGGATGGCATAGGTTGGTATAACCTGTGCATTTCTTGCACATTTATTTAGTTGATCTCTGTTTCAGCATGAGGGTTCTTCAACTATCATATTTCACTTTTCTGACACGTGGAAGATTATTGTGTCACAAATATTACTAGGTTAAAGTTTGGCCATCCTACTACATTAGGCTTTCTGTTTATACGTCTTAAACTCAGTAATACACAAGAAGGTATGCAATTTCCCTTGGAGACCATAACCTCCAGGCTGATGACTTAAGCGTTTGACTTGCTGTTGATGATGTCCTTGTCAGGCCTTGTCTTGCCATTCTAGAACTTCTTTCTTTGGTCTTTGGTACAAGCTTCAGTTTCCATCAGAGAAAAGGATTGTAAAAAAGCTGCAGCATGCATCAGCATTTGTGGAAGCAGTCTTTCATCGGAATATCTTGGCCCCAGAATTCTCAAAGGTTTGGCCCCAGTAGATCTGGAAAACCTTTCTATACCTAAAACATCTTTCTATACTTTTATTGTCTAGAAGATGTTACACTTTCAGAATTACTTACCTTAACTCTGCCGTAGAAACCTGTCTTTTTAACGTGCAATGTCTCAATGTTGTGCTGTCCATGTGAAAATATTCACTGTAATATGGGCGTGATTACCCTTAGAATTTCCATGAATCCCAGTAACATTAAGAATCTCTATGTGGTAAAGTTCATCAGTTCTTCACTCTATTCTTAGGTAGATTCTGTCCCTTGCTATTATTCGGCCATATGAAGAATCCTAATAGTACAAGGAAAGGAAGAACTACATAACTAAAGTCAGTCTTTTGAATTAAAACTTAGAAAAAATAGTTTTGCCAAAATGAAATCAAAGCTTCCCTATTCTACATGGTTTTAATAATGAAAATATGCATAACTAGAAAAAAACCTAATGCTAACGCTTAGAAAACAGAACATATTTGAAATAGAAAAATGACTTTAATATGCTGAATCTTATTCGCTTTCTGTATCATCTTTTATTGCAGGGAGTATATCCTCATAGATGTCAGTCATATCTATCATAGTGTCATCCATATCAAGGATTAGGTCTTCATCTTCTTTTACTGAAAGTATTGATTCTAAGTCAGAAAGATCAGCAAGATCCGGTAGAGAATCTTCATCAGGAGGAGGTGCAACTGCTGCCGCTGCTTCCGCTGTATCATTCTGTTGTGCCAAAGGAGCTTGTTCCTGTGAGACAAACTGCAACAGCTCCTCGGCTATTCTTATTAGCTGGGCTACGCAATCAATAAGTCCACCAACCAGTGCAGGGATTGACACAGATTCCATGGCTCAACCCTCTTCTCAAGAGATAAAATATTACTGAAAGCAAATGAGTTCTTGATAAGAGTGGATCTTGTGGAGCCAATTAATGGCCCTTCTGTTGGCGTGGAGAAGAAATGAGGCAGTTGGTGTGATTATGATGATGATAATCAAGTATGGAATGAGTATAGTAGAACTATAGAACTTTTTGTTGATGTTGGTTGATCTCTCACAAAATATCTGAACTAGTAGCGGATTACTATTAGAATCACCACAAGATTGTCACATCCAAGACAACACAGCAAATCAGATCTAATAATGGAAAAAGGCAAATACAAAGATCAGCATCCTTGACCTTTTATCCATACTTCAGTTATAGATATAAGATATACCTACACAAGAATTGTCCATAGAGTTAAAGGAGATCTCTAGCTGTTGTTTTTCCTTTTTGAACACCTAATGCGGATCTATTACCTCCCTTTTCCTTTGAATTTCTCATATTTATTTTTGCTCAGGGATTTCAGAATAAAATGAACATAGGTCATGTTCATATCTCTCCTGAACATCTCCATTGAGAAAAGATACCCCATCACTCAGCCTTTAACTGTATATATTAGCATCTTGCATCATTGCCATTTATATCTGAACGGTTAAATGCTTTGATGTTTTTAGTTATTAATTCATTAAAGTTTTCAATTGTCCTGCATCCTAGGTACAGATGTTACTTGCAATAAATTGTAAAAGCTCTTCGTTTGTTCTTATTAATTAGGCTATGCAATCAATAACTCTATTAACTATTAGAGGAACTGACACTGATTCCATAGCTCAGTAGTCCTCTCAATAGATAAAATATTACTAAAAAGCTATAGCAAATGGTCTTTTGATGATAATGAATCCTGTAGAGCTGACAATGGTTACTCCATTCATTTAGATGAGAAATGAGGATTTTAATTTGATTATGATAGTGACCAATTGTGGCATGAGGCCAATGGTGCTGCAGAACTTGTTGATGATATTTGGGGATTGTGTCAATTGCCAAAGATTAAATAGCTGTAGAATATTAACAGAGTAAGATACTAATAATAAATATGGAAGAACTATACTGCTAATAGAAATAAGTATTAATATAAAAATATTATATTTAGTGAAAATTAGACATAAAAGAGTATATACTGTATACTATTCACATAGAATGCTAGAAAATCTATGATGCAAAAAAAGAATACTTGTATCTAGGGAAATGAGAAGTAATTAAGAGAATCATAAGTGAACTATCTAGAGTGATATTAATAATTATATTTCACAGAGTTTTAGGTTATATAATAATATGAAATTGCTGGATCTCATTGATTACTATTGTACTTTTATCACCCCTCCAAAAGTAACCAAACATAATCATTCCCCTACCTGCAAAACAGATGTTAGATGAGATGGCATACCCATAATATTGTAATAAATTCTCAAATTTGTGGAAGGCCTATAACATATAAAGCACCAGGAAACCTAAATTTACCTTTTAGTGTCTAATACTTACAATAAAATAACTATATGAAGTTATGTTTGGGAAAATTGAGAATCATAGGTTTTAACTATGTTATTTATAGTCAGTCACATGGTGCAGCTTGGAAATTACTTCCAAAGATCTATGTTAAAGGGAACACATCTGCGTACCTATACTAGCATGTTTACTTTAATGGGTCCATAGCTGACATCTCATTCTCCTAAACAGTAATAGAATGAGAATGTTCCATACAATTGTAATCCCTTGAAACTGGCTAAATTCTGAATTGAATGTGTCTAATACAAATTGAGGAGAGAAGTGAATCCTTCTCCTATGGGGTCCATGTCATTATCAATTGTTTCATGGAGATTCACAGATGTGCCCATTCAATCCTCCTCTGATGTGCTGAATTTATTTAAACTGTGGAGAGTTACTCACCTCTAATAGAATCAAGATGGACAAAGGGCTTACAGCTGTGCCTAGAAAATGATTCCTGGAGTTCTGCCTTCAAATAGATTGCAGATGCTCCTGCAACAACCAAAAAAATAATAATAACACATACACTCAGAGAAAAGAAAAACAAAGATAAATTCCAAAGTTAGTAGATCTAAGGCTATCAGAAAGGGCTGGAAAGAGGAAAAATGCAGAGACCTTCCTAATGTGAGCTGATGGTAGCAGGCATTTTCTGTGGCATTTGCTAATTCTGGGCACAGCTGGAAGATAAAGATAGACCAAAGGTAGAAGGTCTCTACCAAGGAGTGAGAAATGCTAGCGTAACTGTTGCCAATTGCAGGAGATCAGTATAATGGACTGAATGGAATTTTGAGGTATACAAGGCTAGTTTTTTGAGGTATGCAGGGTTAGCTTTTCTTACCTGAAATTAGCTGAGTTCTAGGCTGGCCCCTGGGTAGGAAGTTCTCACGATGGGGATGGGTATTACCACAAAAAGACTGCTGGTCTCCTCCTCAAAAAGACACCTAGATTTTGAAATTGGAGGGACATAGAAGAGGGAAGTGAATCAATAAGATCAATACTACTCTTGAAGGACACTCTGGGAAAAACTCTTCTAAAACATATAAGCACATATAAAGAACCATGCCTCATAAGGGCACTACTAGAGGATTTATACTACCAGATATCAAGCCTGAGGCACAGAGAGACAAACATTTCACATTCTCTCTCATATGTGGAAGTTACAGTTTGTCCATTTGAATGCAGAATACTGATTACTAGAAACTGGTAAGGGCTATAGGGAAGAAGGATAAAGAAATGTTAGAAAATGGGAACAAAAAAAACAAGTTAAATATAATGATTATGTTCTGTATTTCCATGACACAGTAGGTTCACAATAACAAACTATATTTTCTGAGTAACCAGAGATAGGAACTCAAATATGCCAATCATGAAGAAAGGACATGTTAATTACCCTGATTCTATTAGTGCATGTTGTATGCACATACAGAAACACAATGCCATATACCGTGAATTTGTGCAATATTACACATGAACATAAGCAAACATTTTTAAAATAACAAAGCTAAATGTATAGCTACAGACATTAAGGCCACATAGTACTGGTACACAGATAGACAAACCAATGGAACCATGACCATGATCATATATCAAATACTAATTTGAAATGGATGGTAGACTTAAATCTGAAAGATAAAACAAGTATGTCACTTAGACCATAAGAGAAAACCTTCATGATCTTAGGAAAACAAAGATGGTAAAATGGTCAATAATGAAGTAGGAAAATATTCAGAAAATATTCTCAATAGAAGGTTTATACCTACTTACTCTGTGCACATATTTTGAACCCCTACAAATCAAAAAGAACAAGACAATGCAAATGTCAAAGCAAGAAAAAGAAATCAACTACTATTTTGTAGAATAGAATATCTACATGACCTACAAATACAAAATAGGTATTTGTCAAATGAGAGAAATGCTAATACAACCCACAATGAGATATATCAAACCCCACCAGAAGTGGGACATTTGAAAGGACTGATAATAAGAAACAGAACAACGGAACTACTGGAACTCACATACATTGCAGGTGAAAGCACTGGCTTGTACACCTACTTTTGAAAACTGCTGGACAGTATCTGCTAAAGCTAAATCTACCTCTATCGCATGAACCTGTAGTTTTACTGCTAAGTACATACATATCCAAATTAGAGTGTGAACATCTACCAGAATACCTGTAAAAGAATGTCAAAAGAAACCAGAAGCATAAAAAAGTATGTCAATCACCTCATGCCATTTAGACGAAATTTAGGACAATGATGAGTGTTGCCAGCATTGTTTGACCAGCCTGTCATTAATACTAAAGAAACAAAGCATAAATATTCAGTGAGGGCTCTCTTTGCCTGGTGTAGATACTTCATGTCAATGCAAAGGCAGGAGGTCCTGAATGCCAGTTTTTACTTGATGCAATGTGACATAGTCTGCCTCTCATAAGTAGCTGAGAGCTAGAAGAAAAGTGATGCTATCTAACTCATAACTTGAATCTTTCTGTCTGCCTTACTTTTTGTCAGCATGACTAATGAAAACCCACCATTTTCTTCTGAGTTCGTAGCCTGTTATTTGGCACCAGTTCCAACTAGAAATCTGGCAATAATTATCTAACGGTGGGACAGAAAAGGAACAAAAGAGTCCAAATCCACTGGGCCAGTGTTTATAGTCGATAAGCTTCCCTGCATCAGGCAAGGTAAATTACTTTATATCCAAGGGGAACAGAGGGAGTTATATGGCAGTGATTAAAATGTGCCTTTGGTGAGTACAGGTTCCAGTTCTGTATTCGCAAGTAGGACTTTTTTGTGCTCCCTTCTGCAGCATTGCAGTGCCATTTGGACACAAGCATTTAATTTAAATGCCTAAACAAACAACACTTCTGTTAATGGTTCCTCAGCTGGTGTTGGGATTACACCTCCCTGCCCTCCATGCTGGGAGCTTTATCTGAAGACCCTGCAGGTTTTATGCAATACAAACAGCACTCAGTAGATGAAACAAGGAAAGTAAATAAATAATCTCCAAAGTGTGTGGGAAATGATAAGAGATTTTTGAATGTGGTAAAAAGAAGCAGTCGAGAGAGTAAATACATTGTATGAGATTCTCAAAGAATTACTAAGAAATTCTTATTTTTTTTTTTTTTGAAATTCTTATTTTTAAAAGCCACTTCTAGACATATTTAACTTCTCTTTGCACTCTTCACCTCCAGGGAAACATCAGGAAGACCCATAATTTTTATATACTAGGAGCATCTCTGGGGGGATATAGTAAAAATAATCAACAGGATTTATCCCTACACCTGTTTTTTAAACTTTCTTTTTATGTATTCTTTGTGTCTTTCACATCGTGCCTCCCAATCCCACACAGCTTCCCTCCCCAAAAACTAAAATAAAATAAAATTTAAGAGAAAAGCAGGGAGAAAGAAGGGGAAAATCTCATCATGGAAGTTGCAGTGTGACACAGTGAGTCACGTGGTAAACCCCTTTATCCATACATTTTTACGTGTGGGTGTTCATCACAAAGACTCTTTGGTCTGTTTCAAGGCCCCTGGTCTCTGATACACTATCGATGCTGGACCCCCACTGGGACTCTTCCTGGACATCCTGTTGCTGTCCTTGCTGCCCTCTGCCACTTACATCTCTTTTTGAAAGGTAGAAATTGTTGCCTTTACAGAAACTACATGCAATAAGGCATGTGCCTGGTATAGGGTCTGACATTTGAAATGTCCATGGACCATCTTTAATTTATTAAGAATAAGGGAAAGAAGTGTGTAGCTGAAGGGCTAAACATGGCCCCTGTTTGAAAAATATGTAAAAAAATTCAAAACAGAAACCAAAATAAGGGGGAGCAGAATGCCCTTATAGTCAATTTAAAGCAAGTTGTTTTGACTTTCTCTCCTCCTCTTTCTGATTTGTTCATTGCTGAAAGACTATCTTAGACTTACTTACCCTTCAGAAAAACAACTTGAAAATGTCTCTTAGTTCTTTTCATAGACAGACACATAGCTTTTCAAAACGCTATCCAACCATGGGGTCAGCCACCTTATCTTGGCTTAGGGGGACATAAACAGGCTTGTCTCTGAAGCTTAGCTGCTATAAGAGTACTCCAGAGCCCAGGGAAAAAAAGATGTAATACTTCCAGAAAGAGTTTGGACCCTCAAATAGTACTAAGTGCAGAAGAAAAGGCTGAAAATGAGGGTGATAACAGAACTGAGGGATAAAACAGAACTGAGGGGGATAGGAAAACGAGGTTCAGTTTTGTGAGAGGGAAAAAGAAAAGTTGGAGGGGTTTGATGGGAAAAAATAGTCTCTTTAGGAGAGACACCAAAATGATGGTAGTGACAAAAAAGGTTGTATATTGTGACAAACAGACTTATATTTTCATCCTGACTTTAGTAAGTGGAATGTTCCTAAGCTACATTTGCCTTAATTTCCTTATCTGTAGAATAAGAATAGCAGGAAGATTGCATGAGTTATTTCAGAATGAGTTTAGAATGTTTATACTAAGTGCTGTATAAATGCTAGCTGTAGAGTCTTGCTAGGGGAATTCCTGGATCCAGGAAGGAATGTGTGGTGAATCCTGGTCATTACTAGTGACTTCTGGAAGGTGAGAGAGAAGATGGCTGCAGGTCCTGCAGAAACTGGAAGGAACTAGTAGAGATATAGTTCATCTCATAACTCAAAAGAAATTTACGTAACGACTTTAGACTTTGAGAAAGATGCAAAGGTGAATACACTCTCTATATATTGAAGGCTTTTTACCATCTGTCTACCACGAATTCACCAAAACTAGAACAGACTTTCAAATCTTCCTATGTGACTCTTTTAAGTAACAAGAGGAAGAAACACAAAGCCTCTTACCCCTACCATCCCGATCTAGGTTTTGTTCTAAGTTTCAAGTGCAAGAGTGAGTCCTGCAGTTCTGACCTCCTCTCTCTTTCTGCAAATGTCAGTTAGCCAAAAGAGGGCACATCCATTTTCCTAACAGGAATGATCAGAGATAATACAGTCCTCCTCTGTGCCTGAACATGTGCTTATGCCATCTGACAAAGAATGTGCCTTTCTGGTTTTAGTGGCATCAAAATATGATTCCATAACTCCACTCAGTAACTCACGCCAGGGTTTTACAGGTTCTTCCTTTTGGAACCATATCCTCAAGCACATTCCCATATATTAAACTACAATAGTCTTATCTGACAAAGATTTTTATTGCACAGCTGAGGGAGTGGAAACGGAAACATGTTTCACCTCACATCTCATTGGGTCTTCACATTGCTGTGAGGTCGATAGGGTAGCATGGGGGCTATATCTCCACTATGTATCTAAGAAAATCAGAAACCTTAAAAGCCAAATGATGCAAGTGCTTAGCTGGAAAGTGTTATAACTAGAACCTGATTTGCTGCTCTTCCCATAGATCCCAATAATACACTGCAAAGTCCCTAATCCTTGAAGAAAAGTCTTCCAAATTCCTTGTTAGAACAGACACATACCCTGCATATGCCATTACCCAACGCTTTAAAAATCTAATAATGTGTTTTGCTAATATATGAGAATCAAACCATAAAATCATCTATAGAACCTAGATGGGAAGCTGCCAAGTGAACCTCAGAGACTAGGATTCCCATCGTCATTCAAGAAAGAAAATATGATTTGAGTATCCAGGCTATCCAGTGAAATGAATCAACTGTTTCTTCCAAGCCGCTCTGCCTTCCTCTTGAATGATACACAACACCAAACAGTTCTCTATGGGAACGTAATAACACAAATGAGAAAATTACAGTACAAGTAAGCAACTGTGACCTAAAGTAAATCCCAATGACCGCTTTCACTGGGCCACTAATTGCTGATGTTGAAAGCTTTTTCCTATCGCCACTGCCACACAAGAAGAGTGCATCTTTTTTTAAATGCACCACTAAAGGGAAAACTGGTATTTACTTGGCAGGAGGAGAACAGGATACTTCATGCTTGGCATACTGCTACCACTGGCATTGGATCCAGAAGCTGCTGCATTCTGCAGGGGTGGCAACTATTTTGTCCTCGGGATAACATAGTGGAAGATACAGCTATATTTATGTGCAGACTTTTTAATAGAAATGCCTGTCACCCCTGGTAAGCTCACATGAGGTGACAGAAATGGCACAGCCAAGAAAAGGCAAGCCAAGTCTTTAGTGCCTTCTGGTAGCTAAATCCACAATAGCAAAGAAGAAGGCCTGGATCTTTTTCTTGGGTACCAGAACATTACTATACAGGAAGGTATACAGTAACTGTCCCAAAAATGACTGAAGTAGGCCAGATTTGTCTTCTACATCCCTTCTCAAACCACAGTAAATTAAATGGCTGGAATTTAAATCTACTGCCATGTCATCTCTGATGGTCATAGTGAAACAGAAAAGTTTCGTATGTAAACCTCACACTGAGGGTAGAAGTATCAATATAAATATAAACTGATAAATGTTTGATAGAAGCCTATCACTGAGATACAAGCATCATTGAGCCATGAAGGCATGACTACCACAGCCACACAGACATGTACAGAAGTATTTGAGACTGGGGAAGAAGGAAGGGCGGAGAAAAGAAACATTGTTTTAAGGAAGATAGACATCAGAGACAGAGAAACTTAGGTTCAAACCTATGTGTTTCCTTACCTTAACCGTTCAATTAAGCTTACCATGACTCTCAGTCCTTTTGAGAAACAAATATGATGATAACACCTTAGGCAATTATATCCTTTGTAACTTAGACAATTTTTAATTGTTGGAAAACACCCTAACAATTTAGATAAAATGTGAAAGCTTGTGATCTCAGTTCAGGCGTAGCCTTAAGCATTGTCTCCCTGACATTCATTGAGGAAAGAATTCACTTCCTGTAAACTTGTGTTTTGTCTTCTGTATGCTGAGGATGGTGAGGGCACCTGTCTCAAGGGGCGGTATGATCATCAAGTGGGATAATTGCGAAAGGTCTTTTGTAAGTCATGGAGTTCAAGGGAAAAAAAAAAAAAACTTCGACTGGAGTGACCAACCAATCTGGTTTTCCAGGGATTAAAGCTTTTACAGGAGTCAGAATTTTTGACATTTAATGAAGAAAATCTCGAGCAGCCTGGAATAATTAGAACGCCTTAGTTATCACAAGACCTTAACTTGACTGAGCCCATAATTGGGCTGCCACTGGTCTTAAGCAGGTATAGGTTCTAGTTTAACCTTACCTTGTCCCTTAGTAGACCTTCACTATTCTTGGACTCTTGCTAGGTTTTAACTAGCCTCCAATTAGAATTTAACTAAGACTAGCTCTTGGGGGTGGGGGGAGAAAAAGAAAAAACCTGTGGGACTAATGAGTCCTGGCCTTCAGCTGGATGTTGGGACTTATGAGTCCTGGCCTTCAGCTGCTCTTCCCTCCTAGAACCTTCTAATTAAAGTTACTAGAAGCTGTGCCTAGCTTAGAGGATCAGAGGATGGGATTTTCACCTGTTGGCCATTGACTGCAGTGCATTTAAGCCTACATGGTGCTAATAAAGAGGGGCTTTGGTATCAGTGTTTAGAGGTCTGCGTGTCAGTCTGTCTCTGCGTGTGTATTCTCAACCTCCAGCCCCTTGCCGGAAGCTCGCGACCTGGGGGTCTAGCGCATAGAGCGCAGATGGGGACTGCGGTGTGCGGCAAAAACTCACTATGCTGGCTCAAATTTCCTGTATCTGAAATTAGATTCTGAATAGACCTTCTCTCTCTGGTTTGTGTCCTGGCAAGATGTTAAGAATACTATAAATAGATGTTAACTAGGCATGGCCTATGACTAGGTTAACTGGGATCTATTAGGACTTACCCAGGCTTAGGCTTAGCTACGTCTTAACTTCACTAGGCTTGAAAGGGAACTCCCACAGAGGAACAAGTAGCCATAGCTGTAACGGGCCTTGAGTGGGACAACCTGTGAGGAATAGTACAGAAACTGACTATAGAAAAGTCCTCTGTGTGAAGAAGCCATGACCTCAGAATGGGTTGATCTGACATGGGCATAAGAACCCTGTATGGACTCTATGGTTGGTTATTATACCAGTCAGTGTGATGGTACAAGTTAACAGAGTTCAGACTCTTAAGCCCTTGGGCTCCCACATGATCCTTGGACCGATCTGTAAACAGAAAAAGGAAAACAAGGCAAAGCCAACTAATTCTGTCCTGACACGCCTCTTCTCAAAATGCTGGCTAAACTAAATGCCAGCCTTGAGCCTTACCTAACTGGGCCTTCTCTAGGCCAGGACTGCTGTGTATGATGGTATACAGGCCAGGCTACCTATAATGGAGTAGGAATGACTTACCAAACTCCACCTAACAACACAAATCGACAGTTTAACTGAACTACCTGTTCAGGTCAGAGGAGAAGCCCAAGCTGCAGAAAATGAGAAGGGCTCAGGCAGTGAATGACTCAGGAGGCAGAGGCTGGTGAATCTCGGGATTTGAAGCCAGCCTGATCTGCAGAAAGAGTTCCAGGGCAACCAGGACTACATAGACAAACCCTGTCTCGAAAAACTTAGATAGTTAGATATATAGTTAGACAGACAGACAGACAGACAGACAGACAGACAGACAGAGAAAAGGGCTGTACCAGACTAGTTAACAGAGCCAGAGCTCCTAATTACACATGCTTTCTGACCCCTAGGATATTTGCATTCGCTTTTCATGAGACAGTAGCAGACTGTCTCATTCTCTGATTTAGAAGTGTTCCCAGGAAGCAAGGATAAGAAACTAACATCCCTTAGTTTCAAACAGTAATTTTTGTACTTTTATCTGTCCTGCTGGGAATGGCTCTGACAGGGTCCGTGACCACTGGGTGCTGCTGCAATAGGTTATCACAAAGTACGACATAGCCAGCTTTCAACTCAGATCAAAAAAAGGCTTACCTATTGTTCAAAAAATCATAGTCAACTATTCAAAATCAGATAGATTCGCTGACAGCAGTGACCCTCCAAAACTGTAGAGGATTAGATTTGATGACCACAGAAAAGGCATGAGGACCACAGTTTTTAATGCTAATAAGTCAGGAATCGTATGAGAAAAGGCCAAAAAGTTATTAGAAAGGATTAGAGGTACAAATGAGGGTCAATGAAGTACAATATGGACAACACGGTGACCCTGACCGGCTCCTCTAATAGTGCCTCTAACAATAATAACACTAGGACTTCTATTAGGACCCTGCACCTTGAATACCCTGTCCAGCCAGATTCATCAGAACTAGAATAAAAGCAATAAAAACTACAAATGATACATCAGAAGTACCAACCCATTTCTTCAAGATAGACTCCTAAAACATTACAGAGGTGAGGAGGAGGGAATGAAGTAGAATAAGGCAGAAAAGAGCAATTACTGGATTGACTTAAAGCACTATTTGTACCGCTTCTTTCCAAGCATGATTTCACTTGCTACCTAGAACACAGTGACCTGAAGAAATCGCTGAAACAAGGAGTTGTTGCCCTTAACAACCTGGCCACCCAAGCTTACACCCGTCAGCTCTCAAATATGACATTAAAAGCAAAAGGCTGACTGCCACGTAAGCGTCTGTGAAATAGCAGCTGCTTGCTCACCCCACCTTGTGGCTTTAGAGTATAAAATAAGAACGCCAACTGGACCTGGCACGGGAGCCTTTCTGGAACTATCCTGGCTTCGGTTCTTGGGTGAAGACAGCTCCGCTCTTCCTCTCCCATTGGTGTCAAAGTGCTTATTCCAGAAAGATTCCCACAACACCTTCTCTAGATTTATAGCCCAGCTGGGGACTATCAAGGTTTTCACAAGATCTCAACTGAGATTTAGACCGGGGTGGGATTAAAGTGGGTTCTGAATAGGTCTAAACTATGTTTACATCCTAGTCAAACTTTAATAGGGCTAGCTAGGGCTTTAAATGTCTTAGGTTCTGATTAGACCAAAATTAAAGGCTGATTAAGCTTCAGCTAAGCCTGACTGGGCCTTAGCTGAACGGATGAAGCTTTTCCTAGGCTTTGGTGCTGACTAGACCCTCAAGGGCCAGACTAGGCCTTATCTTACTGAACTAGCCCTTGAAAAAGTTTTAGACCCTTGCTGTATTCTAGCAAGACTGTGACAAGGCTTCGTATAAACTGAGGTTCTAACTAGATTTTCGCCTTAGTCCCTACAGAGGTATTAACAAGGCTTTGCCCTGGCTAGGCTTTAACAGAGCTGTTGTGGTTTTAGCTCGGCAGGAATAATGTTATAGTTTAACCATAACTCAGAGAGGCCTTTATCAAGATGGATAATCTGGAAGTAATCTTAAGCTTTGCGTGTACCTTAAAAAAAGATTCGCACAGGACTTAACCGTGTTCTGACTACATCTTCACGATAGGCATGGGTGTGGGCCCTGCCATAAATAGTTTCTATCTCAAACTTAAGATTTGGGCTTTAACCAGTCTCCAATTATGCAGGCACTACTAGGGCTTGACTACACATCAACTAAGTGTAGGCTTCAGGGAGCTGAACTGGAGCTAAAGCTGACATTGTCTTTATTTGGAGCTGCCCAAAACTCAACTACACCACAAGTGGACAAAATAAACTTTAATACTTAAATAATTTAGGTGAGTTTTAAACCAAACTCGTTTGCTTTTAACTAGAACAAGGCTTTGATTATACCCTGATAGGACTCTGACAGATCTCAACTCTTCTGAGGTCTGGCTAATTATACTGTAACTACATTGCAAGTATGTTTAGGGTCTTGACTGTGTCTTAATGGAGTTGACAGCATTTTAACCAAGCTAACTAGTACTTAGGTAAAGAAATATTCTGCCTAGGTGTTAACTGAGGTGACTAAGCCTGTTCCAGGTTTGGTCTCTCAGTAAGCCCTAACTGGGCTCTGACTGGGCTCAGTTATTGGTTAAGCTTGAAGTACAATCTAACATTTAACTATCTTGAAGGTCTGCTTAGGAATTAACTAGACTTAATTACATCATAGCCACACCTATGCTCCAGTTAAGTCTAAAGTAAGTTCAATAACACTATGTGATTTGTATGACTTTCCTAGGACATAATTTGGTTACCACTAGAAATTAACTAGGCTTAGCTTTGGTGAGGGCTTATCAAAGCTCTGACTTAGACTGAACAAAGTTTGGGTCCTGCCTATGTCATAACTGGTGTCTAATTATATTTAAACTAGGCTTAAATATCAGCTAGGTTCTAAGTAAGCCTCTAATTGACACTTGAACTAAACTACATTTATGACTTTATAACTCTTTAATTAATTATATTATGAATAACAATAGGTTTATTCTCAGGGAGAGGGTTTGTCTGGGCTCCTGCTAAACCTAAATTAGCTTTATATACTCAAAAGAGCTTATGTTCTTTCTAACTAAACCTGCACTACTTGGGTTTTAACAGAATCTAAAACAGGATTAGATCCTGGGAAGATCTGAACTAGGCTCTAAGTAGGACTAAATGAAACCTGTGCATTAGCTAGGTCTTAAATATGCTCTAATTAACCTTTAACTAGTCTTAATCCCTGCCAAGAACTAAAAGTTAGACTTAATTATATCTGAATAAGGCTGAAGCCCCAAACAGTTTTAACTAATATATTAACATACCTGAAACAAGCTTCTTTCCTGCATAGAGGTTAACTAGTCCCTCTATATACCTAAATAAGGTTTAGACACAGACCATGTCTTAACTGTGATCTATACCATCCTGAACTAGACTTAGGTACTAGCTACACATTCTCTGGACTTTGATCACTAATATTTACATAGGCTTAGGCCATGCCTAGACTTCAGCTAGATTTTGTTGTATATTCACTAGTCTGAGGCCTTTGCTGACTCTTAAGTTCATCTAATAGAACTAAACATTTATATCATCACTAGGACTTAAGTACTTTATATCTCAGACTCAATCTTAGGTACTAACTAGGTTTTATATGTACTCATTAGAGTTTAGCTATGTTTATAGCCTGGCTGGAAATAACAAGGCTCTTACTAGACCCAACACAGTCTTAGACTCTCATTAGAGTTTAACCAAACTTGGGATATTGCAAGAATTTGGCTGGACCGTGAGTGGAAGTAGAATTGGACCCTGATGAGAGCTCAACTAGCCTCTGAATGAAGCTAAAATAGACTTAGATGTTAGCTAGGGCTTAACTGGGCTATGACCAGCCTGAGTTAGGCATAAACCTGGACAGGTGCTAATCGGGAATCTTTCTGACAACAATTAGATTTGTTACTACTCATCAAAGCCTGAGCTTGGTTAAGATGTAATCAAGTCTAATTGAATCCTAGGCATGATCTGGACCTACTAAAATATCAAAGTCCATTTAAGGCCACGGTAATGCATAAGGCCAGTTTAGGTTGAGACAGAGCCCTATTGAGCCTGAAGACTAGTTAAGATCTGAAAAAAAAAAAAAAAGTCCAAGCTTAACTAGCATATAATAAAGCCAGTGGCTGGAGCGACAGCTTGAATTTAAGATTGCATTGTGCTCTTAGAGAGGACCCGATTTGTGTTCCTACCATCCACATCAGATGGCTCAAAACTGCCTGTAACTTTAGCTACAATGCCCTTTTCTGTATTCATGTGCTCATACCTACACACACACACACACACACACATGCACACACACACACACTTAAAAATAAAACAAATGCTATCCAAAACATGGTAGTAATATTAAAAATATCCCCATGTACACCTTAACTAAGCTTTACTGTATCTTAATCAACTTGGGTCCTAGCCATGTGTTAACTAAGCTATAACTATGTGTATGAACTACAGGACAGTCAGAGACTAACTATACTAAGACTCTAACAAGGGCTTAACTGGACAGTTAACAGGCACTGGCTAAGGCTTCCCTGGCATTGGCAGTGAGTAGATTTGAACTACTCTTAAAACCTAAACCTAAACTCTAAGATTTATTTTTTTCAGGTTTTGTTTACTTTTTGAGACAGCGTTTTAGAAGGTAGCCCAAGGTGAACAAGGACTCACTGTGTAGAGAAGGCTGAAATCCAGAATTGCCTGCTCTGCTTCTGCCACACACTCAGCCTCCTGCGTGCTGAAATTAAAGCCATGCACCATCACTGCCCCTTTTGTGGTTGTTGTTTGGGGTTTTGTTTGATTTTTTTTGCTGGGGTGGGGTCGGTCAGAATTTCACTATATCTGGCTGAATTAGAATGTGCTAGATAAACCAGACTAAAAAACTCCCATACAAACTGACTGCCTCTGCCTCTTCCTCCTGTATGCTCAGACTGAAGACACATGCCACACTGCTCCTGCTCATGTTTTTTCTTTTATTTTTGTCTGTTTGTCCATTTGTTTAGGAAAGGGGGGTTATTATGTAGCCCTCTCTGAACTACAACTCACAACTTAAACCAGACTCAAACTCAGATGTGCCTGTCCCTGCCCCGGCCCCTGCCCTGAGTGTTGATATTAAAGGCATGTGCCACCCTGACTGCCCCCATCCCCTCTATTCTTTGAGGCACTGGAAATGGAACCCAGAGTCTTGCATATACTAGGCAAATAATTTACCACTGAGCTACCAAGAAAGAAAAGAGAATCTCTCTCTCTCTCTCTCTCTCTCTCTCTCTCTCTCTCTCTCTCTCTCTCTCTCTCTCTCTCTCTCTCTCCCTCTCTGAACTAGGATCTTTCTATGTAGCCCTAACTGGCTGGTACGTGTTATGGTATGCTAGATGGGACTCAAACTCCAGCATTCTTATCCTGCCAGCCTCCCAGGGGCTGAAATCATGCCTAGATAAATAGTTTTTAACTAAATATGCATCTTTACTACAAATTAATAATAATACTTAAAAATATATTAATTTTGCTGAGGTTCCAGTTTTACCCTATGAACTTTTAAAATCTTAGTTACATTTTAGAACCCACCTAGACCTAAACTAGGTGACTAAACTTTAAACTGTGATGCCTACACCTTAAGTACAGCTTGACCTTGTTCTTAAGTAGGCTCTAATTAGACTTAAGTACTTTGCGTTTCCAGGTTTGAGACCAACTTTGACTAACTTGCAGTCACTTTTCATTAAGAATAAATCCAGTTCAACCCCTTCTAGCCTGAACTGCCACAATTTTTATCCTTTTACCTCCAAAAGTCTGCAGTTTCAGGCTGCTCTCTGAATCCCAGAAAAGTCAAGAATATAAACCCCATCTTACCACACAGCAGCAGGAAAGAAGGCTGTGTCCAGCTCCACGGCTCCTGGCTCCACTGCGCCCAGCTCCACTGCGCCCAGCCATGTTTATAGTGCGCCACAGGAAGCAGTTATGCTTATGTTATCCCTCAAGAAACCAAGGGATATGATTGCTTGCAACACCCAACCTGGAAGTACATTTTTGTCCTGCCCAGTCACATGATCTGTAAGACTTTTATACTTTGTAATAACTTTGTAACAGATATGGAAGGAAGTGTTCCCATGAACACAAGACTTAGCTAGAGCTTGGATGTGCAATTCAGAGTTAAGAGGAAAGATAACTGATAGACTAGAATTGCGCTAAAGGGGATTCTGTACTTTTTACAAGGCTAAGCTCTAAGATTTGTAGACCCTATGAACCCTGTGAAGTTAGCATATCAGTCCCACTGTAAGGAAGTGGGCGGCCTGATGTGTACAACCTTGGCTTATTATAGGATATTGAAGTTTTCTGTTGATCCCGAAGGAACAAGATGATAAAAACCAGACCAGAGCATGAGCAGTCATCCATATCTAATGGTTTCATGGATTCTTAGTGACAAAAGACTGATAATTTGTTCCAAATCCTCACTGTGCTATTTGGTTTAGAAGTGTTTTTATGCATTTACTTTTTAGGTAAACACATGTTTTCTTTCATTAATCTCTTCAACTGTTGACTGATTTATTAGACTTTACCACAGAGTAGTAGGAAGATGTGCAAGGAAATAACAAGGAATTTATGAGGCCTGCAAAATGTGACACAACAAGACAAGAAATCCGAGTTCTTTTCCCAGTCCTTCTCCCAATCCAGCTCAGTTTGTTTGCATTCATTCTCTGTGACCATAACAAAGAAACACCTTCCAGAAACCACAGGCCCCCATTAAGATGGCATATAACAGTTTCAGAGACACATTTCAGAGCCACCCCCCTTATTCTTTTTTTCCTTTCTGCAATGTTCACATTTCAAGTTCAACCAGATGAATGAATACCAAAGACTCTGGGTCTCTGCTCTATTTGACCACTGAAATGTCTGTACATTTTTTTCTTCATCTTTTCTTCTATGAGGTTTGATAAAGCCCCTGGATACATTGGTTTGTTTTTATGATTATGTGTTTCTGTTTGGTTGGTTGGTTTGGTTCTTTTCAAGACAGGGTTTTTCTGTGTAGCCTTGGCTCTCTTGGAATTCACTCTGTGGACCAGGTAGATCTTGAACTCAAAGATCCACCCACCTCTGACTCCCAAGTGCTTTTATTTTTTTTTTTTTTCAGACAAGGGCTCATGCAACCCAAGCTGGCTTCAGATTTACATGAGGGATTGGGAAGGTTGAGTTGGGGGGAATGACACAGAAGAAGAGTAAGGAAAGAGATATCTTGATAGAGGGAGCCATTGTGGGGTTAACAGGAAACCTGGCACTAGAGAAATTCTCAAGAATCCACTTGAGTGACCCCAGCTAAGAATCTAAGCAATAGTGGAGAGGGTTCCTTACAGCCCTTCCACCGTAGGCAGATTGGTGACTACCTTAATTGTAATCATAGAACCTTCATCCAGTAACTTATGGAAGCAAAAGCAGATATCCACAGCTAAGCACTGGGTCAAGTTCCTAGAGTTCCGTTGAAGAGAGAGAGAAGCAATAATATGAGCAAAGGGGTCAAAACCATGATGAGGATACCCACAGAAACAGCTGCCCAGAGCTAGTGGGAGCTCACTGACTCTGGACAGACAGCTGCAGAACCTGCATAGGACCGAACTAGACCCTATGAATGTAGGTGACAGTTGTGTGGCTTGGGCAGTTTGTGGGGCCACTAGCAGTGGAACCAGTATTGATCCCTAGTGCATGAACTGGCTCTTTAGAGTCCATTTCCTAAGGAGGGATACCTTGCGCAGCCTAGATATGGGACAGGGCTTTGGTCTTGCCTCAAGTGATGTGACAGAATTCGTTGACTCCCCACAGGAGACCTCACCCTCTCTGAGGAATAGATGGGAAATGGGGTGGCAGGAAGTTGGAGGGAGTAGAAGGAGGGGAGTGAGAGGGAACTAGGATTGGTACGTAAAATAAAGTTTGTTTTTAAAACATAAGATAAAGTAAAAGTTACTATGTAGCTAAAGATCGTCTTGACCTCTACATCTTCCTGTCCCAGCCTGATTTTTATGATTATAGGAATATGCCATCATTTTTCTGAATAATCTTTAGTTCTTCGCTTTTCACTTCATCATACTACTGACTGTAAAATATTGTTATATCTATCTCCAAATATTGCTTTCACATCCCTTCTTTTGAACCCCGGTTGTGACGTGGACAGTCAAGGAAACTCCTACTCAGTCCTTCTGCCTCCAGTCATTTGATCACCTCACTCTCATTTGTCTAGCCAACTATTTTTCGTGCTCTGAAGAGTGAGCCTTCTGGTACTCTAGTCTGAACATGATGTATGTATGATCACCATTCCACTTATATGGGGGTCATGTAGATGGAACCCGAAGAAAAGCATTAAAGTAAATTTCTCAAGCCTTTGAGCATAATGATTATATGACATGCTAATTAAGAAATATCATTAAGACCTATTTAATATACCAAATAAATTATCTGGGCTGTAAGCAAAATGGGAGTGGGGATACAATACCTCAAAGAAGGCAGGAATTCTGAGTTTGTCAGGTATAGCTTCCAGTCTTCCTATTTCATCTTCGGAGCCATAGAAGACAACCTCAAGCAAGGCAAGAGGCAAATGCCGAGAAACTCTGGGTGGTGCAGAGCAGTTTTATTCAGATTTAGTATTCATCTGAAACAAATTCAACTCATTGTTACATTTTTCAGAAACAAAGAACTTTGGAGAAAATTCACTCACTTCTCACTCCCTTCCGTTTTAGTCTTAACTCCCTTAGAGCCCTACTTGCCAATAATTCCTGTTGCAAGACCCATAGGCTTTCTATTCAAGACTATCACAAAAGCCAAGAATTTACTTGAAGGCCATTGTTATCTCTTACAGGAAATAAGTATCCTATTTGGATAAAGAAGGGCTCTAAACATGATATAAAAAAAAACTTTTTATCTCCTCTCAGACACTGGCAAGAATTGAGTTGTTTGTGAAGTAACTCATCTTGGAATTAGAATACTGACTTCCACAGAGGCATGAGAAAAAGATGGTTACCAGCATAACTGTCACCAAAGATTCGCTTCTATAACAGTGGGAATTTTCACCATGTTAGATAATAAAGAGGTACACCCTCTCCCCCACAGAAGACTCCCCTATCTGGTGTCTTGCCATTTTTCCCTCTTGGCATATTATTTCTTTACCTAGCTTTTTCTCTACCACTTAATTAAACCACTCTATTTGTTTCATAAAGATCTTATTTCTCAAAGCAATTCTCCCCTTATTTTAGGTAACCCAGAGACAGATAGAAACACACCTATGCACATATCACAAATAAACATGCTTCCCTTCAATGTTTGCTTGTTTGGATGCTGTGCACCAAGTCCTAAGGCCTTCTTGTACACACATGCTCTACCACTCTGCTGCCCTCCTAGCCCCCTTTAATATTTAATACTGGTAAAACTCTTCTAAACAGGAGGGGATAGAAGGCATCTCAGCATAAAGAAATTTAGAGTCTCATTAGGGAAACCAACCAAGCACAACTAGGAACAAAAATAACACACTCATTTGTTCTCCACAGTTGCTACAGGAACTTAGAGAATGCAGACATCAGCATCCACTAGAATGTTTCTGAAGCATTCCCATCCTTCAAGATGGAGTTAGAGTCCATTCATGTGCCACACAAGGACAGGGATTCTGAAGATTAAACAAGAATCATGAACTTGGAGATGAAAATTCTGTCCTCCCATACATACCAAAACTCTCTCCTATGTAGCTTAGGCTGAAAGTATTCAACTGCTTGTTCCACAATAGGTACCCTGCTGCTAATCCCCTTTCCAGCCCAAACTTCCATTAATGTCCCTGTCCCTACTCCTAACTACTTCTAACCGTAAATAAACTTTTATCTTTTCCTCAGCAACCCACAGCCCTAGAAAAGCAAACACTAACAAGAAAACGAAAACTACAGATAATCGGTATTCAAGTGAACATTCATTATGTGCCCGGCACAGCACTACAGTCTATCTGTCCTCATTGCTACTGAAAATACTTTAACTGGCAATTTGAAGGAATTTACTATGTGCCAGGCAACTGGCAGGATCTTAGGAACTTTCATATGTAGAATCTCACATACAGCAACTCTGAGACAATTATACAAATTAGGAGACCAAGCTACAAAAAAATGTAAAATAATTTGTCAAAAACCCATTGCCATTGTTCTTGAGTTCTCAGTAGTCCTCATTAGCTGCTATGTTCAGCGAGTCCGGTTTTATCCCATGCTTTTTCAGAGCCAGGCCAGCTGGCCTTGGTGAGTTCCCGATAGAACATCCCCATTGTCTCAGTGTGTGGGTGCACCCCTCGCGGTCTTGAGTTCCTTGCTCGTGCTCTCTCTCCTTCTGCTCCTGATTTGGACCTTGAGATTTCAGTCCGGTGCTCCAATGTGGGTCTCTGTCTCTGTCTCCTTTCATCGCCTGACACTGCACGTACTGGCTTTGTGGGAGCCTAGGCAGTTTGGATGCTCACCTTCTTAGACCTGGATGGAGGTGGGTGGTCCTTGGACTTCCCACAGGGCAGGGAATCCTGATTGCTCTTAGGGCTGACGAGGGAGAGGGACTTGATTGGGGGAAGGGGAGGGAAATGGGAGGCGGTGGCAGGGAGGAGACAGAAATCCTAAATAAATAAATAAATAAATTTAAAAATAATAATAATAATTTGTCAAGCACATACTGCAAAGTAGGGGCAAAAGCAGAGTATAACTTCAGGTCTATCTCAGAGCTTACACACTAGAGATTGTGTGGGATAGTGGTTATCCCATGACCAGAAAACAAGTATATTTTTGATGTTGTAGGGCAACATTTTCTCTTGTGATACCCACTCCTGCTACCCTCATTACCAAAGAAACCTTAGGTATCATGTAATGAATGAGCATCATTTCCACAAACTGTACTGATTTCAAAAAGGAAGGAATCATAACAGGCTCGATTTGGTCCATAGACTCTTATATTCAGATGACCTCTAAGTTAGTGTATTAATGATGTGATGAAGGCAACTTTGGTTTAAAGACCCGGTTCTTACCCTGTAGACAAGCCACATGCATCTGTCACAATTTCTTCATCAGCACGACAAAAAAATAATGTGTCCTCTCGGAGTCATCATTGGGAGAATTAAAAATGAAAGGAATGAGTAATTGTGAATTATCTGGCCTACGGTAAAGCTTCCAATAATTCACGACTATTTAAAGCCCACCACTGGGACTGGAAAATTAAGTGAGTGGTAGAACATTAGCCTAGAGTTCATCAGCCTTGCATAAGAAAGGGGAAAGAGGAAGGTTGGTGGGAAAGCCTACCATAGGCCAGTCCCTAGAAGGAAGGAATAGGATATGGGTTAGGATACTTCCTTTGCTCTTTAAAAACTCAAGCCACCAAGGCCCTAGTGGTCCCTGTACTCAGAAGAATTATCACTCCCATGGATTTCCAGATAATTTGATTCTCTTTTCAGCTAAAGAAACAATGGGTTCTTGTGAGTTTACCTTTCTGTTTCAATCATTAGTTAGAAAGTTTTCTGGCTTCCTGTAGTTCTGTCCCACCCAAGGAATCCCATCCTGGGAGGCAGCAATCTGATTGTTACAAATGTTAGGATTCTGCTTCAGGAATTCCATTCTGGAAGCATGAGTCTTGATGATTGTGTCCTAATTAAGATACTAAAGGTTCTAGTGATGTAGGTTCTTATAAAGGTTGCTTACTTAAGTGTTATAGCCTAGACAGAAAGTTTTCATTTCAGTGCTGAGGACTGGAATCAAAGGAATCAAAGTCTTGTGCATCCTAAGCAAGAACCCTATTTCTCAGTCACATCCCCAAACTGGAAAGTGACTTCTTAGAAGACTTCCAAGCATTAAAAGCCCTCCTATATATACCAGAAAAGGAGAATATGACTGACTGAAAAGGTAGAGAAATGAGTACAATGACTAGGAGGACATAACAGCAAATGTCATACTGTTCCTGGGTTGCATTAAACACACAGGAGCCACACTCCATTGCTGTCTTATGATTCTGAAAAAAGTGACCCAGTAAAAGTCACCCTGAAAGTGTCTTGTTTTTGTCAGCAATGAATACTTAGATTTGTTAAAGAAAAGTTAGGGGGAAATTTTCCTAAGAGAGGGAAGGGTTCCAAGAGAAAGACGCCCTCAAATTTTTACTTTGAGTGAAAACCCTACTCATTCAATCCTTCATCCGGGCTTTAAAACCAGCCCTGACATACCTTAGCTTGTCAAGCCATCCTTTTTGCCGGCCTGATTTCCCAGTCTCTCACAAGAAAGATTTCTCTGTTATCTACCGTTACCCTTCATCCTCTGTGATGTGTCTTGCATAACAATCCAGTTTTCCATTCCAGAATTCAGTTATTAGAAGGTTTTCATCGGATCTGACTATAATAAGGAGTCTGCTGACTCCAATTGGATGTACTTTTCCAATACAATAGCACTTTTGTACCTCACCATCTTTTCTCTCTTCTGCCACCACCACCAAACTCCTTTCCAGAATTCAAAGCCAAAAATTAGCATAGCAGGACACATGCACAGAATGTACACAGGGACTGAAAATGGAAGCAAACACGATGCATACAAATTATGTCTAAGCATGACTTGGTTAAATCATACATCTCATCGCCTCAATACTGTATATGTATATATATGAAGCAGCTATTTCTCCATCTATTTCACAATAACAATAATGATGAAAATAGCTACCCTTTATTGAGTGAAGGGCTCATTTAATCCTCATAATAATCCATGATTAAATAAAATACTTATTTCTTAGTTGCCTGGCAACTGAATTAACTCCCTTAGTCCTCATAATGACAGTAAGATATGGGTTGCTTTATAATCCTCATTTTGCAGATAGGAAAACTGAGGGCCAGAAACATTTAATAATTTATCCAAGGTCATCGTGCAAAGAGGCTGTCACTTGAACACCAAGTTTCTTCTTCTGATTATAAAGGAAAGACTATGCCCTTGACTTTGCAACATTATCATTAGTAGAGCATACTTTAGGCCAACAGCTTGTATTATTCTGCCATGTGATCAAAGAGACATCCATCTGTCCAACATTGAGAACATTGTAAAGTACTTCCCACCCATGATCTGTATAATTGTCCTAACAGTTCTGTGAAGCAGGCAACACTGTTACATGGAAAAAGAAACAAACCCAAAGACTCATTTGCATTCCACTACAAATCACAGGTCAAGTCAGACTAAAAGTTCAGTATAGATGCCCCCCCCCACTTAGGATATAGCTTGTCCTTAAATCCATGGCTGGTTCAAAGTGGAAGTCAAAACTGCATTTACTACAGCTAACCTGTAGACTGTCCCAGCTCAGTGACATAGTACACTGTAGTGTATTCATCACTTCCAGTTGTGACCATGGGACTAACTGGCAGCTGTGGTTCACCACTACTCTTCAGCATCATAAGAGTTTCAGACCACATTAGAGACTGTCCCACAAAGAAAGAAATTTAAAATTCAAAATATGATTCCTATTGAATGTGTACAGCCTTCAGACTATCATAAAGGTAAAAAGTCATAAATTAGACGTTAAGTTTTGTGGAGTTTTTATTGATATGAGGCCTCAGTCAGTAGGCCAGGCTAATCTCAAACTCATAAGTAGCCCAGGCTGGCCTTGAAACTATGGCAAACCTGCTTCAATCTCTTGAGTGCTGGAATTATAGGGTAGACCATCACAACTGGTTTGAAGAGTTATAAATTGAGTATTATCAATGCATTTACTACAAGTCATTATTTTTACTTATCTGAAGTTTATATTTAATTGGGCAACCTGATTTGCACATGTTAAGCTTGGCAAGCATAGTGATGAGTGCTGCCTTCCCACTGAGAATTACCTGACCGATGGTACAGACACCATGCTATTGTTCTAAAAGTGAACAAACTTTAGAGTTCCAAAATGCTTTTGCTCCTGGAGGAGAGGCAGGAATGGGGCTGAGATGGGACTTGTCAGCACCAGAGCCCCTTACATCCTCCCAGGGGCTGGGCTTGGTGCCCCAGCCCTCAAAGAACAACCAGCTATCTAAGGCATGCCACCAGGATCAGTTACAACTTTAGTTCTCATCAGATTCCTAACTCCCTGCTGGGTTTGTGGTATTAGTTTGACCGTTAGTTTATAGTTTTCTGCTTTGGTATGCTTGTTCTTCAAAGTATTTCCCCTTCCAGCTTCTCAAGTTAAGCCAGTAGGGCTACAATTCTGAGGTGACCTGACCCTGGCCATATGCCCTATATGAATTCTTGCATGGCTTTACTCAGCTATGAGGCTCTCCATTTTCCCTAGCTTTCATGCTCTGTGTCACCCGCTCCCTCCCTGCTGAGCAACTTTCCAATACAGGGTCCCTTTCCTTTCAGAAGGCCCTTTCAGAGAAGGAATTTATTCCCACAAGCCTCTGCTTACCGTCTCATGTCAGAAGAAATCATTGTATAAGATATAATCCAGCTGTTATAATTTCTTTAAAAGTCCATTTACCATATCCAACCCAAGAGAATTAGAGTATTTGTGAGGGAACCGCATTGAACCAACACTGACCACTATGTGTAATTATTTTCAAATTAAAAAAAAATGTACTTAAAATATGTGTTTTGAGATAGTTTCTAGCCCCATTTCGCTCCATTTAATTCATGTTAGTGGGGCTCAGGTCTAGCTTGACATAGGAAGTGTATTTTCCTACTGACGTCTTTTGTAAGACGTCTTTTGCAAGTCTGCGTGTTGGAGGAGGCCGCTTGTTTCATTCTCGGCTGCTTAGCCCCAAAATAATCCCACAGAAACTGTATTGATTAAATCACTGCTTGACCTATTAGCTCTTACTTCTTATTGACTAACTCTTACATATTAATTTAACACATTTCTATTAACCTGTGTATTGCCACATGGCTGTAATTGACCAGGTAAAGTTCTCAATGTCTGTCTCTGGTGGCTGCTCCATGGCTTCTCTCTGACTCTGCCTTTTTCCACCCAGCATTCGGTTTAGTTTTCCCCACCTAGCTAAGTTCTGCCCTGCTATAGGCCCAAAGCAGTTTCTTTATTCATTAATGGTAATCACAACATACAGAGGGAAATCCCATATCACCTGCATCTGTTTTTCCCTTTAAACTAGTAGCCCAGCTCCAGGATCAAGTCTGCAAGTTAATGGCAACAACATTGTATAAAGTATCTCAGTAATTCTGAGATAAAAAGGCATCTCCTTTTTGCATAAAGTTTAGAAAGGATTTATGATGTAGCTGAATAAATATAAAAATGCCCTTAAAAAGAAACTACAAGGCTACTTCCAATCATACACTGGGCTAAAACTCCCTACTAAATATTGATGTCAGATGACTGCTGCCTTGGTAATGATAGAAGGGGCATGTTTAATGAAGATACAGCTTTGCAAACTCACTGTTGTGGTTGAAGGTTGGTCCTAGAACAGTGGTACTCAACCACTGTTGACTCCTGAGTTCAACTGACCCTTTTCCAGGGTGGGGGAGCCTAAGACCATTGGAAAACACAGATTTTACATTACAATTCATAACAGTAGCAAAATTACAGTTATGATGTAACAATAAAAGTAATTTTGTGGTTGGGGGTCACAACATGAAGAACTGTAATAAAGGGTTGCAGCATTAGGAAGGTAGAGAACCACTGCCCTAGAAAATATTTCTCTATTTGCATTGCCATTGTTTGCCTTCTTGAGACCAGCTTGATTGGCAGCCACAAAGGAAACAAAAGTAATTCATCTTAAATCATTTCAGCTGAGCTAGTTTTCAAACACCATCTTGTTCACAGACTATCTTTTGCAGCTGACCTCTGATACAACAGAAGTCTGGCCCATTTCAGTGTGCAGACATTTACTGATGGAAAAAATAGGTGACTCACTCTCCCTCCCCTCCCCCCCTCTCCTTTTGGTTTTTTCAAGACAAGGTTTCTCTGTGTAGCCTTGACTATCCTGGAACTTGCTCTGTAAACAGGTTGGCCTCAAACTCAGAGATCCCCTGCCTCTGGATCCCTAGTGCTGGGATTAAAGGCGTGCTCCATCACCGCCCTGCTGACCTGCATCTTCCCACCTTTAGAAGAGGATCACTATATCTTCCTTCTCAAATCTTTCTACTTTCAAAGTAAAGAAAGAAATATTTGTATCCATTATCAACTGTCCAGCTTGAAACAAGTTTATTTGTTTTATAAGCATTCAAAGACAATTTGTTGCAGTAACTGCAGAGAACAGTGAGCTCTACTCCAGCAACTGTTCCTTCTTGGAGACCTAAACCCTCAGGTGCTCAGGTCTCGTACATAAAGTTCCCCAGTATTTGCATATTATCATAAATCCTTTAAATCATCCTCAGTTTGTTAATAATACTGAATACAATGTATGTGCTACTTAATAGCTGTTAGGCCGAATTGTTTTAGGGAATACCAAGAGAAAAAAGTTTTTGCATGAATCAGGGAATGCCAACTACATTATCTCACAAACTTCTAGCTATTCAACACATGTTAAAAAAAAAAAAAAAAAACCTTCCTTCCAGTCTCTTCTATTGAATTTTATGTACATTACCATCTGAAAATAGCCAGTGAGATGGTTCAATGTGGGACCAACATTCTTTATCCAGGTAGAGATTTAGTCCTTCCTACCTACCTTCTTTCCTTCTTTCCTTTCTTTCTTCTTTACTTTCTTACAGCCTCTATGGCAGGACACAGGATGAACTGAGGAGTTACTGTTCATTCCTGACAGAGCCCACACAAGCTCCATGCCTGCTGACTTGTTCTGTCTCACAACCTAGCTCACTTCTTAAAAGTTTACTGAGCCCAGGTCCTCTGCTCTCCAAGGAAATTCTCCTACACTTTCCATTGCCTCTTCAGATGATGGAATGTGAATATCCAGAGAAATCTGTCCCTACCTTTTTGTTCTTCAGTGAGTGCTTGCTACAGCATGGTGCACAGTAGGTATTAAAATGTTAGTTAGGGCTATGATTATTATTATTTCATCTGTCTGAGCCTCAATTACTTTACCTGTAACTAGTTGTAATAATAGTACCAAATTCCTAGGTATGTTGTAGTAGCTTTCTTCCACTTCTGGTGGGCACGCACACACATAAGTCTGCTGTACACTGTAAATATCTTTATTTTTTTTAAAGGAGTTGGGATGCTTTATTGCTAATTTTTTACTGTGTTAACAGGGCGTACCTTCCAAAGAGATTACTGATGCATGTGCACTTTTATGTACCTTGACATAAGCAGATCCTATAACTTCAGAACCTTTCTCTGGGCTGTTACTCCTGCTGGTATTTCCACATATGCCTAGCCAAAAATAAGACTAAGAAGGAAAAGTGTGCCATACGTCCATGTCTTTGCATAAAGGGCCTGGGTGCCTTCTTCTGTGGGCAAGGTGGTAAACAGAACACCTCAGCTTCCTCATTGTGATGATTAGTGCTAACTGTCAACCTGACACATCCTAGAGACAAATTGTGCTGGCAAAACTGGAAGTCAATCTGTAGAAGAATGAAAATAGATCCATATCTATTACCATGCACAAAACTCAAGTCCAAATGGATTAAAGACCTCAATATCAGTCCAAACACACTGAACCTGATAGAAGAGAAAGTGGGAAGTACTCTACAACACATGGGCACAGGAGAACACTTCCTATGTATAACCCCAGCAGCACAAACACTAAGGACATCATTGAATAAATGGGACCTCCTGAGACTGAGAAGCTTCTGTAAAGCAAAGGACACTGTCACTAAGACAGAAAGGCAACCCACTGACTGGGAGAAGATCTTCACCAACCCTGCAACTAACAAAGGTCTGATATCCAAAATATACAAAGAACTCAAGAAATTAGACCGAAAAAAGGTTAATCAATCCAATTATAAAATGGGGCACTGAGCTGAACAGAGACTTTTCAACAGAAGAAGTTCAAATGGCCAAAAGACACTTAAGATCGTGCTCAACTTCCTTAGCAATCAGGGAAATGCAAATCAAGACAACATTAAGATACCATCTTACACCGGTCAGAATGGCTAAAATCAAAAACACCAATGTAAATATCTTTATTTATAACTTCTGTGCAACCCCATCTACTCTAGACAATCATTGTTTCCCTTCATGCTCCTGTGACTGATTAGGAGCAATGCTACGGCCACTGCCACTGCCCATTATCACCAGTGAGGATAAGATGGCATATACCCAGCCCAAGAAAAAGTTCAGATTTGTATTTCATTTTATTCATTCTTTTATTTATTTTGATTCTATGAGGATATGTCTCACTCTTTGGTCCTAGCTGGCATGAAAGTCATTAATACAGTGGTTCTCAACCTTCCTAATGCTGATGCCCAACCATAAAACTATTTTTCTTGCTACTTTATAACTATAATTTTGCTAGTTGTGAATCATTATATAAGTATCTGATATGCAGGATATCTGATATGGGACCCCTGTGAAAGGGTCATTCAACCCTCAAAGGGATTGAGACCCCACAGGTTGAGAACTGCTTCACTAATATAACCCAGGATGGCCTCAAATGCACAGCAACAAAATTTTAAATTTGAAGTACAATTTATACTGTGTGCATATTGCTTTCGTAGCATAAGAAGTCCAAGCATCATGAATCAGGGACCATCTGTACACATAAAGAGCTTTTAAAATTACCCAAAGCACAGGAAATGCTGTGCATATTTTGTCTCTGACTCTTATGACTACTGATAGAGACATGCCTTGAGGGACTCCAGAATTTAGATGAAAAGAGAAATGGTGTCTGCATTCCTGAGGACTTGGCAGGGGCCTGTGCTATATGAGTTATGTGCTTGAGTGGCCAAGAGGGAAGGATTTCTGACAGTTGATCATTTAAGTCAGAAATTTAGCAGGGAGAAGAGGGAGAAATTGCTTCATATTGTCAAATGCCATAAAAGCCACAAAGCACGCTGAGATGGAAATGGCGCATGTGAAAGTGTTTCTCTCTTAGCAGCTTAACAGTCTAATATAAAGGCCATGTCACAGGCACAGTCTCCACTCAGAGCAAGTACAGCATGAGGACCAGCAAGAAGAAGCAAAGTCACCTGGGCTTAAGGAGGAATGACAGGTCACCTCCGGCTGGAGAAATCAAGGAAGGCTTCAAAAAAGAAGTATCATACTCTGATTTCATGATTTTCTCCAGCCTTTCCTTAGTACTTTGGTGCCTGCTGATTATTCCTGCTTCTGAATAACCTATGCTGTTTCCTTTTCATACTGCATAAATCTTCCTACTTTCTAATGAATGTCCTAAGTTCCCATGACAAAGTTGTGAAATTTTCCCAAAGCTATTATGTGGATCTACACTGAATGAGTGTATTTCATTTTAGCCCTTTCTCTTATAAAATGGTAATAGGAAATAAAATATGCAGGAGCTTTTCTCTAACCTTTACTTGGCAAAATAATCCCTGGATTTGGAGAGGGGAGTGGCCTTGATTATCTGTAAGAGCCAACCATCTGGGGACCTAGCCTGTCTACCCTCTGTGTGACTTCTGCAAGCATCTTAGCTCTCAGGTGCTTGCCTTGTTAATAGTTTCCTAGTAATTAGGCTCTTGAAGGCTGGAAAACATCCCAAGTCTTCTCCGGTCATGCTCCTCCAGCAAGCACTAGTCAGCACTGGACTGGAGTGGGTATAAATACTTGTTGAAAGTTCCATATGCATTCCTTGCAATAAGCAAATCAATTTCTGATGTGCCGAGGGGTCAGCAGGTAAATGAGCTACTAAAGCCAACTGACTATTTAGACAGCTGTAGAAACAAGCCTCTCGTATGTGACTTTTGTTCTCCCTTTATAAATGAAGTCAGAATTCTACTAAGAGGAAAGCCAAGAAAACTTTCCAGTTTTCTGAGCAAAGGATAAGCTATTGCCAATCCAACTTTGCATCATTCCTGCCAAGAAGTACTCCTGCAAGGGGCAAAAAGTAACTATGTCACTCCACTTAAAGCAGCGGTTCCCAACCTGGTGTTAGCAACCCCTTTGGGGGTCAAACAATTCTTTCCCAGGAATCACCCAAGACCATCAGTAAATAAACACAGATATTTACATTACAATTCATGACAGTAGTAAAATTACAGTTATGAAGTAACAACAAAAATAATTTTATGGTTGGGGGCTCACTAAAACATGAGAAATTGTATTATGGGGTCACAGCATTCGGAAGGTTGAAAATTACTGACTTAAAGCACAACCTTAGGCTGCTGAGATGGCTCAGTAGGTGAAGAACTCAGTCATGCAAGCCTGGTCACCTGGGTTTGATCTCCAGAATCCATGTAAAGGTGGAAGGAGACGACTGATTGCACAAGGTTGTCCTCTGAATATCACATGTGTGCTGGCAAAATTCAATTTTAAAAGAAAGAAAGCAATCTTAGGCCAGGCATGGTGGCTCCCAACTGTAATCCCAGCATGGGAGAAGCAGAGGCAGGAAGTGAGATCATGCTTGGCTTGAGCTCCATAATGAGACCCCATCTCAAAAATGTAAGTGAACAAAAGGAGCTTAATGTTGAAGGGGGAAAGACAAGACTTTCGAAGAGTTCTGTGTATTATGTCAGACACATTTCTAATAAATTGCAACCATTGCCTGAAATTGTTGGGGAATGAGGCAGTCAAAAGGAGCAGGATAATGGCAGTGAGGAAAAATTATGCAGAAGATTTGCATAGTTTGGAAAGATGAATCACATGCAAATCTGGCACCAAGCTAAGTGAGGTAGCTCAGCTCTTTGGTACATTTTTTTTTTAGATTTTTATTTACTTGTTTACAGTGTTCTGTCTGCATATATGCCTACAGGCCGGAAGGGGGCACCAGATCTCATTACAGATGGTTGTGAGCCACCATGTGGTTGCTGGGAATTGAACTCAGGACCTTTGGAAGAACAATCAGTGCTCTTAACCTCTGAACCATTTCTCCAGCCCCCTGTCTTTGGTAATTTTCTGTGTTCTTAAGTAGGCCCCTTCTGTTTTCACCTTTCCTACATGCTACTCAGGGGCCTGATCATTTCTAGGCTTTAGTAGCAGGCAGGTCCCTTGACTGACTAATGTAATATGCTAACTGGAAACTGTTGACACTGTTTAAATGATCCATGTACTATGGTAAGTGATATGAGCATTTCTATTAGGGTGGCAAGGTCTAAAAGCAAGATGTGAAGAGATTCATCTTTCTGTGTTTCTCAGACCATACTACCCTTTGATTGTAAGAGAGCATAGTATTTGTTAGCTTAGCTCAGGGAGTCAGTCAAACTAGGGTTCTGGCTCTACTACCTACCAACAAATGTATCTTAACACCTGTCGTGTGAATTCTAATTGGTATTAATAATAAAAATCTGGAGTCAGATATCAGAGTAAATGCTGAAATACCAGAGAAATAAAGGAGTCAGCCAGCAGAGAGACCTTTTACATCTACCAAATCCTCAGACCAAAATGGGCAAGATCCTATCTCCACAAATCCTCAGACTGGATGCAGCAAATTCCTGTCTTCTCCCACCTTGTATTCTTCTCTCTGCCCAGCCATATCACTTCCTGTTCTACCATCTTAGTACTGGGATTAAAGGCATTTTACTCCCAAGTACTGGGATTAAAGGTGTGAGCCACTACTTCCTGGTTCTATTTCTCTTTGAGACTATATCAATCTAGCACAGCCCAGGGTGACATTAAACTCACAGAAATCTATCTGCCTCTGACTCCAGAGTGCTGAGATTAAATGTGTGTGCCAACACTGCCTGGTCTCTATGACTAACTAACTCTGATCTTCAGGCAAGCTTTATTAGATCACAAAGTATCACCACAAGTACCATTGGCATCATCCATAAAATGAGTATGATACCAATATCTGCTGTTATTGTGAGCTGATGCATGTGAAAAATCTCATTATGAGGCACTTTATAAGATTCAGTAATGCCCCCATGGTAAGAATCATTCCTAGATGGGATTCCTAGGAGAATTATCTTAGCCCCCTGGCATGGCTTCCTTCATAGTCTAAGGAATGATGATTTTGGAAAGAGGGCCCTCTCTGCTGGGTCTGGCAACATAGAGGTAATTATTCAATCATTTATGTTTTTTTTTTTTTTAAAAAAAAGATACTTATACTCACAGCAGCTGTGGTTGCCTGTATAAGACCTGCACTCTAGTGATGAGCTGTGGGCAGGCCTGCTTTTTGTCCCGCCCAGCTCCCGCACGGCTAGCTGTACACCCGAAATAACAACACACAAATTGTATTCATTTAAAAACTGCCTGGCCCATTAGCTCTAGCCTCTTCTTGGCTAACTCTCACATCTTGATTAACCAATTTCTAATAATCTGTGTAGCACCACGAGGTGGTGGCTTACTGGGAAAGATTCAGCATGTCTGACCTGGCAGCTGGCTCCATGGCATCTGACATTCTGTTATCCCAACATTCTGTTCTGTCTACACCACCTATCTAAATCCTGCCCTATCAAAAAGCCAAGGCAGTTTCTTTATTAACCAATGAGAGTAACACAGACAGATGACCCTCCTCCATCACTGCACAAAATCAAAGCAGTCAACATTCCAGCATAAATGGGGGAGGAACTTATGTGGCCCCCACCCCTAGCTGAGGAGCTATTGGCAGTTGGGGAAGGAGGAGTCAGTTTTCTTCAATAGTTTGGCTCCTGATTACCCATGGTCCACATGGTAATGAGGATGACCTCAAACCCATGAATGTTCATGCAGCACTAATTGGGTTCTGAGTTATTTTAAAAGGAGAGAGAGACAGACAGAGGCAGAGACAGGGAGACAGAGAACATGAAGTGGGAGAATTTGTTGGGGAGGAGTAGGGGGCAAATAAAAAATACAATTTGTATATGTGTGAAATTGTCAAAGAATAAACGAGACTATTTTAAAATATTTATTTAGCATCAACCTTATGTAAGGTGTTTTGCAAAATATTAAGAATCTATTGAAGAATAAAACATGTTCTGAATCCAGGAAGCTATTCAGAAGCTCCTATCTTCCTTAAACTTCATTTTGCTTTGCTTTATTGGTTTTGTTTATTTCTTTTGATGTTCCTGAACAGAAGAATTGGGAAATAAATGTACCATTTCCCCCAATTCTCACACATGACAAGTTAAAAAGTCACAAAAAACACTTTCAGAATGGCAGAGTCTGGACTTCTGAAAATTCACTCTTACAAAATAGCACCAAGACCTTGAGAATTTCCTTAAAATTGACGTTTTCCCCCAGAACTCTAGACATGACCCAAAAGCTTCCAACAATCAGAGATTAATTTATCCAAAGAAACCAGCTGAATATCAGGAAGACCAGCAAGGTTTGCAGCATTTTAACAGATCCTGTTCTCATCTTCCTTTACCCAGCCCATAGCAACATGGAAAGCCAAAATCCCTGTTGTCGCAGTATCTGTGAAAAGTCAGCACCTGGCATCCACTGGAGTGAGCAGAATGATTATAGATCACTCTGAATAAACCTATCCCTAGAGTACTGTCAGTATGACTGTTAGGCAACTCTCTAAAAAGATAAGTGTCAGTCACAGCCCTTGCCTTCTTACACCAGCAGCCCTTTCAAGGGCATTTTGGAAAGCATAAGCAACAGTTGTTTAAAAACTGGGCTGTCTGAGGCCGACCATAATAGTTGGGGATAATAATAGACTAAACAACAAAACCAATCTGATTGCAACAATGTATAAAAAGGATCACACACCTACCCAAATGGAATGTATCCCAGGAATGTGAAAGCCATTCAACATAAAATCAACCAATATAATGTAGTAGTGGAGAAAAGGATAAAGCCCATAAATAAGATCTCGTTGGTGAGCACACAAAATAGCTCTTGATAAAATCCTACAATCTGTCATGATTGAAACATGTGAAAAGTTTAACTAGAAGAGAACCAGATAAAAGCTAACTATGGAAAACTATGAAAGGCTTTTTGCCCCAAGATCTAAATTAAGACAAATGCATTCACACCCTCGCTACTTCTTCACTTTACTAGAGATAGTCATTAGTTCAGTTGGGTAAAAAGAACAAATCAGCATCCAGTTCAAAAAGGAAGAATTAAAACTCTATTCCCAGATGACATAATCTGGTATTGAGAAAATCCTAAGGAATAAACGACAACCAAAACTATTAGTTCTAATAAGTGAGATGGTTACAAATACAACATACAATATCAATATGCAAAATCAGTGAACAATAACCATGGAGGAGACATTGTTTTGAACTGAGCTCAGAAACTAGGCTTCAACAGACTAGACCAAAACAAAATAGTCACTTACACTGATTGTCACATAATCAATCAAACACTTTAAGGATCCGGATAGTACTCAAAGTAGATGAGTATTTTGGAGAACAGGAGGTTCAGTCTACCTGAGTCCACATAATAATGAAGTTCTCTGTATTTTGATAGCAGAAAAAGTAAATAGAAGTAACCTGATGTTAGCAATTTGCTTTTTTCTCTTTTTGTTTTATTTTCTTCTCCCTCCTTTGTGTGGTCCATTGTTCTGCATTGTCTAGTGGGAGCTTTGATTTCTAGTTGTAGAATACAGGTTGTTTCAATTTATGAATCGTGACTAAAAGCTCGGTGCTTTAACTAAATTTGTTAAAATTTTATCTCTAAATAGTTTCTACTCAGTATCACTAAGCAATCCAAAATTAAATTTGAAAAGGAATAGCATCGAAATTAATTAAGTGCTAACCAGTAGAATTAAAGAACTAAATGGAAGGCATGAAAATTATAAGACATGGCTAGAAGAAATAAAGACCAAATAAATGAAAAGATATTCCATAATGATTAACTTAAAATTTTAGTAATGTTCAAAATTATATAACTAATATGTAGCAGAGCCAGGGGTTGAACCAATATATTTTATAGAATACTATAGTCTAAACCACTGTTAGGTGTATTTTACACTCATCTCTGGCCTTTACTGGCAGGCTGGTTCCTTAACTGGATAATATAATATGCTAACTGGAAATTGTTAACAGTATTTAATAGCTCCATATATTCCACTTTCTAAATATGTGAGTAAACTGTTGATGCTTCTCCCACAGCAGTAAGTGATATGGGCATTTCTATCAGTGTGGCAAGGTCTACGAGCAAGATATGAAGAAATCCAGTTTTCTCTGTCTCATACCATACTACCCAAGGGGTCTCAGAGAACACGGTATTTGTGAGCTTAGCCCATAAAGTCAGCCGGACTAGGGTATCAGTTCTGGCTTACCTTCTACCAACAAATGTATCTTGGTGTCGTTGTCATCATCTGTAAAATGAAAATGATACCAGTATGCTGTTCTACAAACTGTTAAAGAAACATGCAAACATGCGTGCCTGTGTGTCCATACACATACTTAAACTGCTTATGTTTCCCCATTTCTTTTAGTGCTAGTCTGCATTATTTATGGTATCTCAAGATTAGATCATTTGATATGCTGTTTGACCCCTCCCTACCCCCAGTCTCATTTTTTATCACTTACAGCCAGCCTCACAGTACAAGCTGCAGCCACACCAAAACTGCTCCCAAGATGAATAATACTCTTCTTCACCTCTTTCAATGCCTTTGGTTATATCACCCACTCTGCCTTTGTTGTTTTCTCCTGTTCCCTCTCTTCTGCTGTATCTCGCCATCTTCTACACATCCCTTATACTCCACTCAGGTGCTGCCCCACCCTTCAGGAAGCCTATTTTGTGTTCCCTGTAATGCCCTGTCCATACCCTTTCCAGTTCCTGTGCTGCACGGTTGTAAAACTGTCTTGGGAGGGTAGTCTTTCCTTGCATATTCATGTTTCTGTCCATCACAAAAGTGTCCCCCTTTCCTCCTTGGCTGTTTGAGGACAGCCACCATCATGAATGGCACTGTAATTGTCAAGATCAGGAAATTGATGACCAACCATCTACCTCAGAAGAAACAAATGGTCGTCTATGCCCTTCACTCTGGAAAACCAACAGCACTGAAGAAAGAAATTCGGCCACTGCTAGCCAAAATACATAAGACCATACCAGATGTCATTGTTTCATTTGGATTCAGAACCCATTATGGTGGCAAGACAACTGGATTTGGCATGATTTATGAATCCTTTAAATATGCAAGCAGAATGTGCCCAAATACAGATTGTAAAACATGATCTATTTGAGAAAAAAAAAAAAACAGTGCAAGGAACACAAAATCACATTGAAAAAAGGTCGTAAATTGGGCGTTTGTGAAGGCCAACATTAGAGCTAGCAAAAAGGCAGAAGACTAAAATCCTGCAGTGACTTAGTCTGCCATGATGAGGCACATTTCTAAAGAGAGAACTAATAAACTAAAAACTTAAAAAAAAAGGCACCCCACTCTTCATACACTGTGCTCCTCACGAGACTAAATACTCTCAATTTTTTTCATTGCATCTGAAGTTCTAGCTTTACCCTCCATTTTTCCTTGGGTTTCTTTAGCATAGTCTCTGATGCCTAGAAAAGTAAAAAGGGTCTATTTGATTTTGTGTATGAATTGTGGAAAGGAGTTATAGGTACGTAATAGAAATTATAAACATATTTGGGTGAAACGAGGTCAGAGAATAAAAATATTTTGGAAATTAGAAAACATTTGATATACTGTGTGTGAGAGTGCTTTGCCTTTGTGTGTATATGTGTTCCACATATGTGCCTGGTGCCCACAGAGGTGAGAAGAGAACATTGAATCCTCTAGAACCGGAGTGTTACAAATGGTTGTGAGTTGCCATGTTGAGGCTTGGAACTGAACCCAGGTCCTCTGCAAGAACAACAAGTGTTCTTAAACACTGAGCCGTCTCTTTAGTCATAGAGATTATTTTTCATAGTTTCATAATTTTCATCTGCTTTAAACCTAAAAACATATGGTGACTTAAAAACAAGAGAATTTTCTCATACATGTAATGGTTCAATATAAACATTCTTGGTCAACATGATAGTTATCTTCCTCATGGATAATGAGGGGCATGAGCTCACAAAAGTCCCCAAATGGGGTAAGGTCACAGAGGAACAAATGGAAACCGTCTATGGGCCAATCCTTCAACTGTCACACATCATTTCTATTCCTATGCCATTAATGAGGATTTAGTCCCATGACTAGGAATGCTGGGAAATTGTCTACCCATGTGCTCAAGGAGAAGAAGGATTCAACTGAGAATTTCTGATCATTGTAAATGTAATAGTAGAGTTGGGATTGTTTGCCTTAGGTGTTAGCTAAATGGTGGAACAGGTTTCTGTCCTCTCTACTAGTATGCTACGCCGTGTAGCTATGTTAATCTGTCCCCTGGGAAGCTTGAATAGTCAAATGTAGGCAGTATTTCAAATCATGGTTGACAGCTGAGCTCCCTATTGAGTCACTTACCAGGAAGTAGCAGCTGCAGGGTGACTTGCCTTGCTGATTATTCCTTAATTATTAATCACTGACACTTTGTAAATTGCCTTAAGTCAAATCCCAGCTGGGTTAGTATACAATATTATAGTGTTGGCCCCCAAATATTTTGCCCGTGTTGTATATCTAGGCTATAAAGGGTATTGAGTAGATAGCAAAGTAGCAACACGATTTGTTGCAACCCAAAACAAAATGGGAAAGAGGCGAAATTAAAAAGGGGACTAATTTCCATTTCAAACCATAGCCACAGGCACGGCTTATTCTCCGGCAGTTTGTGTTTCCCCAAACTAACTGCACACTTGATGGTGACCGCATGTAGGTGACGGGAATACGTAGAAGCAAATCAGTCTGAAATAAAAATCCTCATGATTCTCAGCTGAGAGGCACGCATATTCCCAGGAAAATTTAGAAAACTGATGTCCAGGGGCTATCTCTTCACACCTTAAGGACTCCGTCTGGAATGGACCTGGGAATTAAATTTTTCAATGTGCTTTTCATGATTTTTCAGCCTCCACTGTGATTGGTTACATCGTCTCTTGCTGGAGAAGACTGTGCATAAGTATTATGAACATTGACTTTTTCCTGGACATCTTAGGTGCCTAACGTGTTTGCTCTCTCTGTCTCTCTTTTTTCCCCCCCTAGTTTGTTGCTCAGCCAAACTGCCAACAATTGCTTGCCACCTTGTGGTATGATGGCTTCCCTGGATGGCGGAGAAAGCACTGGGTAGTCAAGCTTCTGACCTGTATGACCATTGGCTTCCTGTTTCCTATGCTGTCTATTGCCTATCTGATCTCACCCAGGAGCAACCTTGGGCTCTTCATCAAGAAGCCCTTTATCAAGTTCATCTGCCACACAGCTTCCTATCTGACCTTCCTCTTCATGCTCCTCCTGGCCTCTCAGCATATCGTCAGGACAGACCTCCACGTACAAGGGCCTCCCCCAACTATTGTGGAATGGATGATTCTGCCTTGGGTTCTAGGTGTGTGAAACAGAACAACAATAATGACCAGGCTGTCTTCTAGTCCTCCAAAAAAAAAAAAAAAAACACTGGAACATGTCCTCAGAGTAGCTCTGAACTAGGAGCCCCTCCAGTAGGCCTTTGTTGAGAATCTAAGAAATTCTAGGTTCTGATCGCTAAAGTAGGCATGGGCCACTGGAAACCAGGCATGTTCTCAGTGTTTGCATCTGCTCACATAACATCTCTTAGGATGGAGGAAAACTGCCTGTTATGGTTTAGGGGAGAAAGCTTTATGTTCGTCCATATAGGCTTCAGGTAAACTGGATAGGGCAAGCACTAAGCATTCTTCTTAAAGCGCCCTCTTCCCATAACCAGGAGGCACATGGATTCTGTTGATTTCTTGTGACTGTGTCTACTTCACACCATCCTAGCACCTGTTCAGGTTCCATGTTCTATTTGGATACTGATCCCACAGTCAGCAGAGAAATCTGGGAAATTCCCACTGGCAACAGTGAAGTTGATGTACTTATGTCTCTAGGCCTAATTTGATGTTATCAGACTATCCAGTACATGCCATCTTCTAAGTCTTTATTACCAGACTGTGAACCCCAAGCTAGCATTATGAGCATCACTTGGGATTTACTCAGAGACAGCTTAAGTGCTACCCTGGTTCTGGAAGTTAACAGCATCCCCTTAGAGGTTCATACGTAAAGTCTGGGAAGTGACGAGCTTGACCAAAACCACATACTTTTACTGAAATATCTCTGTCATCAGGCAAAACTCCACAAAATACCAACATAATGAAAGGAACACAGAGAAAATAGGATCCTAAATCATTTGGGACCACAATGCCTAGATTCATCACTTACATCTGGCAATTTGGTCCCTGGTCGACCTACTCACCTCAAAACCCATGGAGAGCTTTTCTCCTTAGTACCCAGTGGAAAGTAAGGACCATGGAATAATACTGATGAAGCCAATTTATTACACTCCAAAATGGGAAAACTGTAGAGTACAGTGCCTTAAATTTCAGTAGCTAAATCAACTTTAAGACAAAATTGATATAGCATCCAATTAAGGACAAAGTGGACGATAAATATTTCAAGAAGCATTCATCATCCTTAGCCATCAGGGAAATAAAAATTAGAACTACTCTTAAATTTTTTCTCATCCTACTCATAATGGCTGTCATCACAAAAGTAAGGGATGCCATGTACTGGCAAGGGTATGGGAAAGAAGAAGCCTCATTGGCTGATGGTGAGAGACTTAAAGCAGGCAATGTGGAAATCAGTGTGATAGTTTCTCATGAAACTGTAGTATGCCTGGCTCAGGTACCCAAAGGACCCACTATCCCACCATAGAGACACTTACACTTATACCTCTATGTTTATTGCTGCACTATCGGCAACAACAAGGAAATGGAACCAACCTAGATGCCCATCAACAGATGAATAGATAATTAAAAACAGGGTACATACACATAATGGAAGTTTATTCAGTTGTGCAGAATAATAAAATTGAAAACTCTAAAGGAAATGCATGGATTCCAGAAATATTCCATTGAATGAGGCTAGACTAAGAAAAAATAAGTACCTCATGTTCTTTTATATGCAGATCCTTACTTTTAATGGTCTGATAAATATATGAGTGTTGAGTGTGAATAGAGGTCATAAAAATAGAAAGAAAACCTTGTGAGAAAAGGGGGTATTGAGGAAGAGGAACTAGAACACATGGGACTTGAAAGCGGAAAGGAGTAGAAGGGTAAAGGAGGAAGAGAGGTGAGTGAGAAGCAGGGTTAGGAACAACAAAAGCAAATTATGATTTATGTCTCAAAATGCCACGATGAAACCTAAGACGTCATATGTAAATTTTGAAAAATAAAAGTGAAGAGTGCCCAGATGAGTGAAAAGCATAAGTTTGACAAATTCAAACTTGGGAGGTTGAGTAGACAAAAAGAGACCTAAGTGATCTCCACCTCTCCGAGTCTCACCCACTCAGTCAAGTTCATTCATGAATCTCCTCCTTTATCACTTGGGGGACTCTTGTTGTGATATTCAACACTGCCTTGATAAAGTAGTAAATAAACTTATTGCCTCCATTCTTCAGGTTTCATTTGGGGGGAGATAAAGGAAATGTGGGATGGTGGATTCACGGAATACATCCATGATTGGTGGAACTTAATGGATTTTGCAATGAACTCCCTCTACCTGGCAACTATTTCCTTGAAGATTGTGGCCTATGTCAAGGTAAAAATGAAATGTGTAGCATTCTTCTTCCTCAATTATTTTGGATGTGTTATATCAATAAACTTTTGAACTTGGAGCAGGAAGTGTTAATGGGAAAAATGAATGAGTGTTCCATTAATATTAGAAAATCCTACAGAGACTCAATAGTCTGTAAGTAGTGTCTACTTAAGCAAAGCCAGTGAAGAACAAAAAATTTTTTCAGATGAATCCTTAAGCTTCTCAGACTTCATGGTAGAGCTGTCTTCACCTTTCAGTGCTTAAACATCAATAACGTTCTTCTGAAGGAGATGGCATGCTGATGCAGTACAAGGTAGGGCCAGGAAATTCACTAAATCCATTTCCTCCAAAAAGCCACTAACTGTTTTCACTTTAGTAAAACCAGTTATTGCATATGTAATTAACATTTTCCCATGCCATATCCATTGGGAACTCCTCCTCCCCATGGATACATACAGAATAAAATGGTTTCCCCTCTATAGTTGTACCTCTGGTATAGGTAGGATCAGCTCTCCTTTACCTTCAGAGTCATTGGTTCGCAAAGCCAAACATCACCACTTCCCTCACCATTCTTCATATGAGAAGCAGCAAAACTCCAGAAGCTGTGTGGCACATAGGTCTACAGTAGCCTCTGCTTTCTTTATTACTTCTTCTGTCAGGATAACCATTTGATCAGTTACAAACCCCAAATTTTCAGTATCCCTCTACCAGTTCAGAAAATATATACACTGTGCATACCCCATCACTTTGATCCTTTCCCTGTGCATGAGCACCTTAGGTTATCCAGAAAATTATTTTAAAATATGCACAATTTCAATTTTTAATGAGTTCTGTAAGTGGGTAATGTCTGGTTGCTCATCCACAGAGATACAGCCCATGTAAGATGACCTTCCCCAAGCCAAATGAGACAACAAGTGTGAAGGAAAGAACGTTCCAGGCACCTCTTCACAAGCCCCTGTATTTGGGATAATCACAGGTCTGAGTTCAGCTCTGGTACTTAACAGAATGTGTGGCTGTGCTCCTTCTTCCTAGAGTTGAGTTTTTCCCCCATCAGTAAAGGCTGACAATTCATTCCCCAAGATGTCTAGTCAGTCCTGCTTTTGATACTAAATTTCACTTTGAGGACTTTCAGAATGGGAATATGGCTGTCCCCCAAGTCTCCAACAACTTAGTTTATTTTTATATCCCTAATATGCATATTGCATAAACTGCAAGACCTTGAGAGTTATATAGAGCATGAATATTGAATGCATTCATGAAACATTTTTGAAAGGAGCCCAAGAGTATGCCTTATGTGTGTGGTGATCATTTAACACATACTTACAACTTTCTTAGAAGAAAAGCCTGGTGAAGACAATGTTTAACTCTCTGGTTAATCCTGCCTGGGTTAACTCCATGGCACTCTTTAGCTAAGTCATACAGTTTTCCCTTAAAAGTACATTGTATGCATGTATAAAATTAATAAAAATATTATATTTTTATATTTCCTTAAGAAGTAGAGAAACTATAACTTATAAATCTTGACATTGCTAGGTTTTGTTTAAGCAGGAATGTTTAGAATTCTTGATGAAAAAAATCGTTTCTATCTGGGGTATTAAAATGTGTCTCCAGATGCTCAGCATCAGTTAATCGTACCATCTTCCCAATTTCACTGGTAAGGCTTCCAAAGAGCTAAATATTTCTCCATCACAAAGCATACTAAACTCACTCTGCTAAGCCCAGAAAGTCTGCCTCTTACCACTCTAAGGAAACATAAATAAGACATGTCACATGTAGAATTTGAATGTTTTTATTTCTTTTTTTTGTTTTTTTTTAAATTTTTTTATTTCAAGACAGGATTTCTCTGTGTAACAGCCTTAGCTGTCCAGAAACTCGCTTTGTAGACCAGGCTAGCCTTGAATCACAATGTTCTGCCTGACTCTGCCTCTTGAGTGCTGGGATTAAAGGCATATACCACCACACCCAGCCAGAATTTGGATTTTTAAAGCATATTTATGTGTATGAGTGTTTTGTGTGCATATGTTTAGTGACCATAAAGACTAGAAAAGGTGGTCCTATTCTCTAAACTTGGAATTACAGGCAATTAATTATGAACCACCATGTGGGTGTTGGGAATTGAATGCAGGTCTTCTCCAAGAGCAGCGAGTAGTCTTAACCACTGATCCATCTCTCTAGCCCCCAAAACTTGTAAGGGGAAAGAGTGTGGTCCTCTCATCTACAAAAATGCAATCAGTTTAGACATTCCCCGAGGAGGATGAGGCAACCATTAAGACTGAAGTCACACCCGGTAGTGATGGTGTACACCTTTAGAGGAAGGCAGATCTGTGTGAGTTTGAGATCAGCCTGGTCTACAGAGTGAATTTCAGGACAGCCTGGACTACACAGAGAAACCCTGTCTTGAAAAAAAAAAGTTACAAAAAACATTCCACAGGCCCCTTAGAAAACTTCAAATCACTGTTGTTTGGAGTCAATACAGAACTGTATTGAAATGAGATGAATCAGCATTTTAAAATTCCTTAATTTATTAATTAATTTATTTTTAACTGTGTGTGCATGTATGTCCACATTTGTGAATGGATGTTGTTGAATGTCTTCCTCGATGGCTCTCTGCCTTATTTTTTGAGACAGGGTGTCTCCCAGAACCTGAAACTCACCATTTCAGTGCTTTAGCAGGGTTGGCCAGCACGTCCCTGGGATCTATCTGTCTCCACCCCCCTCCTAAGCAGCAGGGTTGCACCACTGCATTTGACTTTGACATGACTGCTAGGGATCTGAACGCGGGTTCTCTTGCTTTCACAGTAAGCACTTTACTCACTAAACCATTTCCCAGATCCAGATTTTTCTTTATTTATTAGAGTAAAAAAATTCATTAACAACACATACTTCACCTCACAGGGATTAAAGCAACAAAAACCAAAAGACGTTCACCAACATAACCCAAGAGAACAACTCTACATATGCTTGACCCTCAGTGCCCACACAACCCTTCAAATGGAGGAGCATCAACATTTCAGCTTCTAGCATATCACTTAGGTCTATCCCTCCTTCACCATGACCCAGACACAGACTGAGTCTGGACTTTACTGAGTTGTGGGTATTTCTTCAACATTTACTTTACTATAGATGCAAATGCCTCTCCATGTTCACACCATAGTCAAGTTCCCATGTCAGGCTATTCCCCTTCAGATTTTACTTTTGGATTAACAGATTGTAATCCACACCTCTTTGAAAAAATTTGGGGCCAAGTTTCAAATGTCAATCCATTTCAAAGAATATAAGGAAAGTCATTTACTTCCTAGTATCAATAATCTAGCTTCTGGACACAGGGATCTAGTCCCTGCTCACACTTGTGAGCTAGATCACTACCAGCCAATCCCTCTGCCTCTCAGAGCCTCAGTCCTGCCTCTGATAAATAAGCAAATTAAACTTCATTAGTGGTTTTCAAATTTTGTATTCTATGGAAACACTTCATCAAGCAGAGATTACACAGAGCTGCAGTATATAAAATAGCCCAAAGGGCTAAGTTTGGCATGAGCAATGTATCATCTCGTCATCTTTTTTGACTCCAACAACAGCCATGAGATGCCTCCATTAAACCCTGAGGGTCTAAGAAATACAGTTTAACATTTACAATATTAGATGTAATTAAAAGTTACAATTTAAAATTTACAGTACAATATTACAAAATTAATATGGGTTAGTAAACTATGGTCAATGGACCAAGTTTGACTCACTGTCACATACATTTACCTATGTACTGTCTTTGGCCATTTTAGTGCTACAAAGGAAGCAAATGTTATGAAGTTGTGACAGAGACCCTCAGTTGACAAAACTCAAACTATGATCTATCTGACACTTGACCAAAAAATGCTGTTGACATCTGGGCTAGATGAACTCTGAGCTAATCATCCACCTGCTAAGGTGCTGTTCTTCAGAGATATAAGATGCAAACTAGAGATGTCTCAGGGGAATTGTCTTTCATACTTCTGAGTATCCTACACACTCAGATTCGCCATCCTGTGGGTAACAGATTTCCCTGTGCTGGAGAGACAGAATAAAAGTAAAATAAATTATAGACTGAACATATGCCATCTGATTATTTCTCATTTTAAAACATGGGCACTGTTTGGTTGTCAGCAAATAATCTCCACCTCTCACATAGATCTCACAATGTGTAACAACCTTTGTAACATCTGTGTTGTGAGATCAACCCCCGTGTGAATGACATTTTATGGAAACAGTGCTAGACTTAATGTCGAGATATGTGGGGTTCTGGCTTTATCAGCAAATTTGCTGTGTGATCTTTAGCAAGTCGCTCTGCCTCTCTGGATTTCAGTTTCTCCACTTGTGAGACCAGCATACCACCCACTTGCTCACGGCGATGCAGCAACTGTTTTTAGTTTGCTTTTTTTCTTTGAAGGAAAATGTGGAAAATATGGAAAATTTGGCTATGATTATACAAACTTGTTCAGTCACCAAAAGGACTATGTGAAACAGAAGCACACATGTGGCGTGGTCTCTTATTCCTCTGGCAATGAAGAATATTGGCCACACACAAGTGATTTTAACACCATCAATTTTATTGGTTGTTGGAAGTGAATCACACTTGAGAAATACAAGATAATTTGGGCCCCAACACATTTTCTCAGGAAAGTCATCTACATTTAGTCCTAGAGAAATCTGGGATATTTAAATGAGAGTATAAAGTAATGGTGCTTCAGACTGAATTCCAGGCAAAACCTACCTCTGTCCTTGGGAAGGGTTAACAATAACAATTAGTCCGTTATATTTCCATACCATCCTACCTCCTGGAGTATAGAGATTCTTTCACATAAACACAGTACCACAAACAATACAGCAGGAAGGAGTGGCATTAGCCACCTTTTATTGTGATGGTAAAATTATAGGCAGTTTTAAGTGACAATTTCCAAACTGGAGTCCAGACTTCACCATCCCACACTTTTCAAGAGGCTATTCTCCACATTTCAGAAGCTAGAGGCCTTCAAGAGGCTGGAAATGGGCAACCAACCCTATAACTACTGGCTATCCCCTCTCCTTCAACTTCCTGGTTCTTCATTTGCACTGGAAGGCCTTTCTAACTTGTAAGGTTGTTAAAGAAACAGTAAAATACATCCATATGCTGCTATGTAAAGAAGTACTAAATTTGCTACCTGGAAGGTTGACATGCCATTTGCAATGGTGTAGAATATATTACAAACTGCTAAAAATGCAGCAGAAAGCTCTGAAGAAAGGCTCCCTAAGGACTCTCTATCAGCCCTAAACTGTAGGCAGCAGAGCCTCGAGAATGAACACTTAGGAGGTCATATCTATCTATTGTCCTTCAGTAGCTTCAAATTGACCATGTGTTCGAGTCAATGAGGGGGGGAGCATAGATCTGAATTGAAATCTCACCAAGAAGAGGGATAATTGGTCCCTCCTAGCTTGAGAACCCCAATGGCTCCTTTTCAGCAGCACACAACAACAGTGTGGTAAACTCACAGTTAGAAATGTCTGTTGATAAACCCCAGGTGGCTGCTGCAGATGATGGCTCTGAAATTCCTTCTGCTATGTATATATGCTTGGTATATATTTGGATAAGAGTAGGAGGGAGAGAGTTATTAGCACTGTGTACTGATTGAATGGGGCAAAAACGACAAACAAATAGTTCCATGCATGGGGGAATTTTATGTAAGCTGGGTGTCGGGTGCATGTTTTGTGTGTGGACGGGTACAAAGGGGAAGATTTGGAAAGGCTCACTGTACTTCTCATATTGTGCACTTCTGTTGTTTTCTTTTTCTTTTTCAGTATAATGGTTCTCGTCCAAGGGAGGAATGGGAAATGTGGCACCCGACTCTGATTGCAGAGGCGCTCTTCGCAATATCCAACATTTTAAGTTCCTTGCGTCTCATATCCTTGTTCACAGCCAACTCCCACTTAGGGCCTCTGCAGATTTCTTTGGGACGCATGCTGCTCGATATACTCAAATTCCTCTTTATCTACTGCCTAGTACTGCTGGCTTTTGCCAATGGACTGAACCAGCTTTATTTTTACTATGAGACCAAAGCTATCGATGAACCTAACAACTGCAAGGGGATCCGGTGTGAGAAACAGAACAATGCCTTCTCCACGTAAGACTCACATCTCTCTTTTGCCTTCTTTCTGTCTTCTTGTTGTTCTATTTTCCATGCGCAATTTCATCAGTATCTCTCGATGGGCTAGCAGGGCTCTCTGCAGATCTACCCAAAGGGTCTGGGGTAGGAGATCATTCTTTCAACACAGAGTACTAGGAAAGTAGCACGAGAAGAGAAAGAGATTTAACAGAGACAGAGAGAGCCTTGCAGTAACTCCAGAAAAATGTACTTCTGAGTACTTTTTGTAGCATTCAAAAGAGTGGCAGTCACAAGACAAGTGAAAATGCAAGACTATTCCCAGGAGCTCACAACCACAAAATTAACTTGACAACTGTAAGTCAAGCTCAAAGCAAAGGAGACAAAGGTGTCTTAATACATCACTCACCAGGATAGAGTGGATAGGCTTGGGGCAAGATTATAGTCAGCTAGCCTACTAGGCCAATTTAGGGATGGAGGCGGGGATTGATTGGAAATGCCTGTGCTCCCATTTTAGGTGTAAAAGGAAGTTTATCGCTCTTTGTCCAGAAGTTCACAGTCTCTAGTGCCTTTCCTTCCTTCTGTGAAGACCTTCTTTGGAAGTTTTTCACTCCCTAAACAGTTTGAGAAAGATAGTGGAAATAGCGAAGAGGGGAAAAGCAGCAGCTAGATGATGTGACACACTTGGTGGCTGAGGCAGGAGGCTCGTGAGCTTGAGAAGAGCCTTGGCTACACAGTGAGACCCTGTCTAAAAGGAGCAAAAGCAAAAATAGGAGGGAAGGAGGGCAGAGGGAGGACAGATAATTCATGCAATTTCCTTAGGTTAGAAGCTACATTGTGCATCAGTGTGCGTTAACTTTGTCCATCTCAAGATCCATTATGGAGACCCAAAGCTTGTTCGTGATTCTCAGTCATAAAATGAAGAATTAGTCTTTTACAATTTTTTGTTTTTTAACAAATAATTGCACATATAAAATTTATACAGATCTTGCAGGTACAAGGTGAAGTTATGATATATGAACACACAAAGTACAATGATCAAATCTTCATAATTAGCATCCTCATCAATTCAAGTATTTCTCATTCCTTTGTGATGAAACACGCAGAAACTGTTCTAGCCAGTTTAAAATGTACAATGTGCTATTCTCATCTGTAGTCTCCCTATTGTATAACTGATCACCAGAACTTCTTGCTCTGATCCAACTGCAACATTGTTTTTGTTGGCCAACCGCTCCCACCCTTCCCACTTTCCGCTCTTCCTCAGCCTCCAATAACTGCCGTTCTGTTCTGTGCTTCTACAATATCAACTCTTTTACATTTCATATACTGGGGAGATCATGCGGTCTTGGTATGGCTAGCTTGTTTCACTTAACATTAATATACTTTGCATTAATTTATGTTTCCACGGATGTTAGAATTTTAATATTTTATGGCCAAATAACATTCCAGTGAATTTGTGAGTCCTTTAAACATGTGTGTGTGTGTGTGTGTGTGTGTGTGTGTGTGTGAGAGAGAGAGAGAGAGAGAGAGAGAGAGAGAGAGAGAGAGAGAGAGAGAGATTACATAAATGAAGGCATAATTCTAGACATTGATTCTCTCCTTCCAGTATGTGAGTTCTGGAGCTCAAACTCAGGTCATCAGGCTTGGTGACAAGCACTTTTACTCACTGGGACACCTTGCTGTCCATTTCATTGATTTATTTTTTTTCTTTTACTCTATAGGTCAGTTCAGTGAACTTTGACATTCTAGAAAAGTTTTTAGTAACCACAGCCAGGTCAGGGGTGGTAGCTTATGCCTAGAATCTCAGCACTTCCAGGGTGAGGTAGGAGGAATACAAGTTTGAGCCCAGCCTCGATTACACAGCAACTCTCTATTTCAAGAACAACAAAAAAGGGCCAGAGATAAAAGGAGTCTGCTGCTTCTGATGCTGCTGTTGCTGCTGCTGCTTCTGCTGCTGCTGCTGCTGCTGCTGCTGCTGCTTCTGCTTCTGCTGTTTCTGCTGCTGCTGTGCTGCTGCTGCTGCTGCTGCTGCTGCTTCTGCTGCTGTTTGGAAACAAAGTCTCATGTTATTCCAGACTGGCTTTGAACTTTCTCTATAGCTGATGATCACCTTCAATTCCTGGTCTTCGTGTCTCCACCTCCCAAGTGCTAGGATTACAGGTTTTCGCCATCATACCCAGTTTTGCAAAGGTATTTTAACTTGATCAAATATATTCACAGGAAAAAAATCAATGTTTTCTCTCCTCCCCATGTGATTTGCCTCTAGCTGTATTTCCTAAAGTGAGTTATAGAAATCCCTCCATTCAATCGATTGGTAATAGGCATGAAAATAGAATCTGAGGTGAGATGTATTTTAGAAATGTTCAGACAAAATTTGAAAGTTCTCTTCACTGTGGGAAGTCTCAGCATCCTTCTGCTGTGAATCTCCCTCATGGGAAGAGGAAGAGGTCTTCCCAAATATGTTGTCTCTAGACATGCTTCCTCCCTCTTACCTTTCACATGATCTCTCCAGTGAACATGCTGGAGTGAAGCATGTTGGCTCATTCCATTGGACACTGCAGCACTCTTCACCTCCACCAGGCTATAACCCACCTCTCCTCCCAGAGGCCAGAACAAAATCTCCCAGAGTGGCTTGGTCAAGAATTAGCACTGTGTTGTTAAGCCACACAAGTCTAGAACAGTAACTTAGCACCTTGCTGAAGCTTCTTCACTAGGAACTTTGCCTTCTTCTCCTGCAAGACTCTGGAGACAGAACTCATACAACCTAGTTTCATTAAAAAGCACAATTCTGCAGTGTCTTTTGCACCAAGTGACAGCATTATTCCCATGAAAGTGTTCCAAATCATGGAACAATGGAAAGCAAGGTGCTTCCCAGGAAGCCGGGCTCTCACCAAGGAAGTGTGTGAAATGCCTCCCTGCAAGTTTGTAATCATTATTAACACATGTGTAGCCAATGGATATGTTGCTCCCATCCCATCATTTGCTTAGCAGAAACTATCAACAAGAATGGGCTTCCACCATACTTGAAATTATGTCCCTGAGGTATCAGGTATGAAGGCACATTGTCAAGTTAGACGCGAATTAGCAGTAATGTCACTTCAACTTTCCCCCTATCTTCGGATTGGTTTCCTGATTCAAATTTGTTTTAAACACTTTGACTTTGACATTGATACTAATACCTATTAAAATGCGTGCTGCTTGGCTGGAACATCAGAAAGACAGCTTTTTACAGAAGGGGAACATGAGGTTGTTTAGATACCTCATGAAAAGTTTGGTGTCTGCCCAATGTTTCCTCTCCCCTATGATTCTCCAGGAATACCATTGCTTCTGTTCTTTAAGATGTGGCAAAAATTCTTTTCCCCTTGAAATGTATTTTGTGAGGAACACGATACACTTACTGACAACTCCATGGCAACACTGTTGTTGATTTGAGCTCTACATTCCACACTGGGAGTACCAGTCCTTCATCTGCTCTTGGAAGAGGCAGTTGGAAAGGCACCTTCACTCTCTGGGTATAGCATTTGTGAGGGTTACAGAGTGATAGTGTAAATATGCTAACATGAAAGTCCTGCATCTGGTTTCAGTGGTCCAGACACTCATCTATAGATGCCTCCTGAAAACCCCTGGCTCTTCATTCCACAGGAAAATCAAGATACTGAATGTCCAAAACTAAATCACTTATGTTCATGTTGTCACTCTAACTTATTTTCCCTTTATTTCCTCAGCTCAGTAAATGACAGCAGCCAGGATTCGAGCAGTCATTTGACATTCATACACTATTCTCATATTCTTCATGTAACATCCAGGGTTTCAACTAACTCAGCCAGTCAGTTGTACTTTCTAAAGCTCCTGCAACACACACACACAGACAGAGAGAGAGAGAGAGGCAGCGGGGAGAAAGTTCAGGTCTAAATCCTAAGAACTCCAGCAATAGCCTCTTAACTGGTCTTTCTGCCTGCAATCTTATCTCCCCCTCATAATAATCTCCCCACCATGTGGAAATTTCTTTCTGAGTCCCAGTATCATTTCATCACCCCCTGGCTCCATGCCTATCCAATGTCTGCTGTTCTCCTCTGTGAATCCTGCCTCTTTACTGTAGTGGAAGTTTACACCAGGTCTCTACATGCTTTCACTCTTCTCCTTCATTGTCAATATTTTCTGCTCCCCAAATAGAAAAAAAAACCTTCTTGTTGCAGTACATGGGCCTCATACATGATGCATCACTTTCTTTGCCTGGAGTGTCTGTCCCCACTATCCAAGTTAGATTTCTGGCTGTAATAAATGGCTCTGAGCTAAAGAAGCTTGGAGAAGGAAGGCATTATGTCACCTTACACTTTGAAGTCATAGTTTATCATTGTAGGAAGTCAGTGCTGGAATTCAAGGCAGAAGCCTGGAGGCAGGAACTAAAGCAGAGATCATGGAGAAATGATACTTACTGCTTGGTTCCATATTCATGCTCAATAACAGTTCTTAAACAGCCCAGGCCCATCTGTCTAGGGATGATACTGCACACAGTGGGCTAGAACCTCCTACATTAATTAGAAATTGATAAAATATCCTTACAGACAAGCCCACATTCAGTTTGATGGAGGCAGTTCTTCAGTTGAGGTTCTTTCCTCCCAGTTGTGTCAAGCTGACAACCAAGATTAGCCATCGCACCTACCTAGATTGACAGTCTCTTCTCCAGCCTTATAGAATCTAACAGTGTCACTTGTTCTAAAGCCTTTTCTCACCCCCTTTAAACTGTGGATTTCTTGTATTGCACTACAGCATTGTAAATATGTCTTCTGTAATATGTAACCATCTGCATTTTAGTTATCTATCTCTGTCTCCACTAAACTGAGACGTCCATCATAACCAGGTTTGTACTTACCATACAGGGGCCCAGAACATAAACATATTCAAAAGGTCCATCAATAACTGAAACAATGAAGACTGGTAATAACTATCATTTCTAATCTGGAGATAGATTTACATGCATGCAAACATAAGAAATAATATAAGATAACCTATGGAGCTTTTATCTGATGTTCCACAATGGCATTATCTCATGTAAATATGCAGTATGTCCAGAAAATAAGCATTGGTGAGTGTAGCGAACTCATTTAGAGTCACCAGTTCTACAAGAAAGCCATTTGCAACATGGATGGACATGAAGCAATCCCATTATTAATTGTATATCACTTGCTTCAATTTCTACCCATTGGATAGTTGTCTATCCACTCTGCCACTCTACCGATCGCTTTAAGCTAGCTTTCTACAAAACCCCTTGGCTTTTTTCACTATTGCTCTCATCCAGCACTTGGACACTTGGCCTAAGAGCAAAGCTATACATGTATCTCTATTATATTCCATCTGTTAGTTTAAGCCCATTGCTTCAAGCTGATGAGATGTTTCTAATTTTTTTTATTACATTTTATGAGGGGCGGGTTGTGTGCCACGGCATGAGTGTAGAGGTCAGAGGATTACTTTGTTTCTTAATCTTGATTCTTCATTTCAATTTATTAGCTATCTTTCCCATTCCTGTGTCATCTAAAGATCTATGAAGCTTGCCATTGATTTTCACCCAAAGCATTAGTAATTTTGTCAGCCTCTGTCTTTGCTAAGTGGAGTATTGGGATGCTATATCAAAATGATACATAAGAAGATTGTACATAAAAAAGTCTATATCCAAAATTTGTAAAATTTATTTTATTCATTTACATATTATTTACATGTTGGAGTGAGCATGGGCCTTAGTCTGTGTGCAGAAGTCAGAGGACAATGCACAGGAGTGGCTTCTCTCTCTCTCTCCACCATGTATGATCTGAGGGTCAAACTCAGGTCATCAGGTTTGAGGGCAAGCACCTTTACTTGCTCAGTCATCTCACTGGCAAATATAAAAACTTTAAAACATAAAAAGTGGATGTATTGTGGTCACAACTATGAAGTACTAGAGACATGAATGAATAATAATCTATGAAGACCCAAAAAGCTACAAGGAGCATAGGAACATGAAGACAGAGAGCTTCACAGTAGTAATAAAAATAGCTAACATTTTACTGAATGCTGTGAGATCTGAGTACTCTTATAAATCAGGTCTACATGAACAAACACACTCGATCCTCCCTCCCTAGCCATGATGTAGGCAGTCTTAATCCACTGTATAGATGAAGAAACTAGGGTCTAAAGCAATTAAACAGGCTGCTTCCAGTTTTGCAAATCCTAAGTGGCAGAGTCATGATACCAATACAGATATACAGGCTCTGGTCTGCACTTGTATCCAGAGATATTGGAATATAACTGGTTCTATGGAGGTATATAAGGTTGGTTGTAGAACAAGCATGGTGGTGTATACCTTTAGTACTTAGACAGCTTGGGCTGAAGGATAGTGAGTTTAAGACCAGCCTGGACTTCCTAACTAGTTCCATGTTATCCTGAGTGATATCATGAGGCTCTGTTTCAAAAGGAAAGGAAAAAAGAAAGAAAGAAAGAAAGAAAGAAAGAAAGAAAGAAAGAAAGAAAGAAAGAAAGAAAGAAAAAAGATTTGTCACGTGAAGGTAGAATAATCATGGATAGATACAGTGCTAAAGAGGATAAAGGTATATTACCTAGCAGGCTAGTCCCACCTTCCTTCCACCAGACAATGACCACTTATTGGCACCTATTCCTACTTAACCAGTGGAAATTTTCCCATCTGTCATTTAGTGTATATTTTCCCACCCTATTCACTTAGCCAAAAACTGACTGAAGGCTCTTCTCTAGTTCTGCTCATGCTTTAAGGGTTCTTTGTTGTAGGAGGCTGCTTGTTTGTTCTCGGCTGATCAACCCCAAAATAACCACACAGAAACTTTATTAATTAAATCACTGCTTGGCCCATTATCTCTAGATTTTTATTAGCTACCTCTTACATCTTAATTTAACCCATTTCTATTAATTTGTGTATCACCATGTGGCTGTGGCTTACTGGCAATGTTCTGACATGTCTATTCCCGGCAGCAGTTACATGACATCTTACTGACTTCTTCTTCTTTCTCCCAGCATTTAGTTTGGTTTTTCCCCCACCTACCTTTATTCTGTCATACACAGGCCCAGGACAGTTCTTTATTAACCAATGGTATTCACAGCATACAGAGGGGAATCCCACATCAGTTCTTACTAGTTGTTCCCTGCTCTCCTCCTATCCCTCCAGTTTCTGTGGTTATAGATAATGTCACTCATTTGAACTTGCCTTGGTTATGCAATTCTGTAATCTTTTATAAATTTATTAAGTGAAAATGGAGTACTGCACAGCAGAAAAAGTAACTACATCTTAAATTTTGCAGGAAAATAAATGGAGCTAGAAAACATTTTGAGTGAGGAAACCCAGACCCAGAAAGACAATGTACTCTCTCATAGGTGGTATTTAAACATAAAGCAAAGAAAACCAGCCTACAAACCACAATCCCAGAGAACCTAGACAACAATGAGGACACTAAGAGAGACTTACATAGATCTAATCTACATGGGAAGTAGAAAAAGGCAAGATCTCCTGAGTAAATTGGGAGAATGGGGACCATGGGAGAGGGTTGAAGGGGGAGGGTAGAGGCAGAGAGGGGGGCAGAGAAAAATGTAGAGCTCAATAAAAATCAATATAAAATGTATATTCAGTCACTACCATGAAACAGGCAATAAGGATATTAAATAAGATGAACTCATTATAATAAAGAAGTTTATAGTGTAATGGAGAACATAAGTACCTAGAATACCTGATGTAGGAGGGTCTTCTGGCTATCTGTTGCTTTCATTAGTTAATTAATAAAGAAAACTGCTTGGCCTGATAGGTAGGCAGGGAGGAACATAGGTAGGCAGGAAAGACAGAACAGAATTGTGGGAAGAAGAAAGCAGAGTCAGGCAGACGCCATGAAGTTCCAGCCCAAGATGGACATAGGTTAGGATCTTTCCTGATAAGCCACCACCTCATGGTGCTACACAGATTATTAGAAACGGGTTAATCAAGATGTGAGAATTAGCCAATAAGAGGTTAGAACTAATGGGCCAGGCAGTGTTTAAATGAATACAGTTTCCATGTTATTATTTCCGGGGCTAAGCTAGCTGTGCAGGAGCTAGGCGGGATGAAAAGCAGGCTTGCTCACCTCATCACTACAAATACCTACTATATTTGTGTGTGTGTTGCTGAGAGTTGACTTCAGGGCATTCCACATGCTAGTCAAATGTTCAATGACTAAGTTACAATCCCAACCCCATTCAATGGCATCTTTCACATTTACCATATACTAAACATTTTAATGAGGATGTTCCATAAAGCATCAAAGGGACTAGAGTAAGGTGATTAAGTGTTGGAGCTTGATTCGATGAAGTTGGTTATATATCCTACCCTGCTACTTGCTGCACATGAGGTCTCTCTGGTATTCAGTTTCTTAGCTGGCCAATGAAGAAAAGAGTAGGTACTTTATAAGGTTACAGTAGAATACTTTAGTATAGGCAAAGCACATAGCAAGATGCTAGGCATACAGTATATTCACTAGTTTTCCATCACTGTGAAAAACTACCTGGCAAACAACTAATGGAAGCAAGATTTCTTTTTTTATTGATTGTTATTTAGCACATTTTCCTTATTCATTCTTTGGTCAAGACGCATTTAGGTTGTTTCCAGGTTCTGGCTATAACAAACAATGCTACTATGAACATAGTTGAGCACATGTCCTTTGGATATATACCCAAAAGTGGTATTACTGGGTCTTGAGGAAAGTTGTTTCTGAGAAATCACCACACTGACATGCAAAGGGCTGTACCAGCTTGCATTCCCACCAGCAATGCAGAAGTGTTCCCTTCACCCCACAATCTCTCCAGCATAAGCTGTCATCAGTGTTTTTGATCTTGGCCATTCTTACAGGTGTAAGGTGGAATCTCAGAGTTGTTTTGATTTGCATTTCTCTGAGGACTAAGGATGTTGAACATTTCCTTAAGTGTCTTTCAGCAATTTTAGATTCCTCTGTTGAGAGTTCTCTGTTTAGGTCTGTACTCCATTTTTTATTAGATTATTTGTTCTTTCAGTGACCAGTTTCTTGAGTTCTTTGTATATTTTGGAGATCAGACCTCTGTCTGATATGGGGTTAGTGAAGATCTTTTCCCATTCTGTAGGCTGTTGTTTTGTCTTGTTGATCACATCCTTTGCTTGACAGAAGCTTTTCAGTTTCAGGAAGTCCCATTTATTAATTGTTTCTTTCAGTATTTGTGCTCCTGGGGTTATATTTAGGAAGTGGTCCCCTGTGCCAATGTGCTGTGTGCTTCCCACTTTTTCTTCTATGAGGTTCAGTGTGGCTGGCTTTATGTTGAGGTCTTTGATCTATTTGGACTTAGGATTTGTGCATGGTGATAGATATGGATCTATTTTCACTCTTCTACATGTTGATATCCAATTATGCCAGCACCATTTGTTAAATATGCTTTCTTTTTCCATTTTCTATGTTTTGCTTCTTTGTCAAAAATCAGGTGTTCAAAGGTGTGTGGATTAATATCCGGATCTTTGGTCCTCCTGTCTGTTTTTATGCCAATACCAGGATGTTTTCATTACTGTAGCTCTGTAGTGGAGTTTGAAGTCAGGGATTGTGATGTGGTGGCAAGATTTCTTTGTGCTTATACTTTCAGTACACCATAGCAGAGATGTCATGATAAAGCATAGTAGTCCATACCATGGAAACAAGAAAGCAGAGAAAAGGAATATCTGTGCTGATGGACTTTCTCCTTTTCCTTTTATTATATCTAAGCCCCCAACCTAAGAGATAGTGCTCTCCACATTCAGGACAGACCTTTTCCCAATGAGTTAATCCTATCTGAAAATAAAGACACAGAATACAAGTGCCTTACCAATCTGGTAGGTGCTTCTCAATACAATCAGTATTAACCACCATACAAATAATTATAAAGTACAGTACATATATATGAAAATGCCACAATGGTCCCTACTACTTTCTATGCTGATTTTAAAGTTAAAAAGAAGACCTGGGATATAGCTAACTAGTACACTGTGTGCTAACCCAAGCACTACGTCAACTGGGTGTGATGGTCCATACTTGTCATCTCAGAATGGGAGATGTGGATACAGAAGGCTGATAGAGAAGATCAATGTCATTCTCGGCTACATAATGAATATGAGATGAGCTTGAGATAAAAGAGACACTGTCTGAAAATTAAAACAAAAAAATAAAGAAAAGAAAGAGAAAGAAAAGAAAAAAGAAAAATTTGCTATCACACCATGAGTACAACAAACATTAGAAATTAGTATTTTTCTCACCAGTGACCATTTTAGGAATAACTAATATTTACGAAGATTCTGTAATTTTAGAAGTTATATGGCCAATAAGTAGAGAACTGTAAAGTTTGGCCTTAGCCACTCTTCTCTACTGCCTTTCCACTATGTTCTGTCCCTCTGTGGGCTAATACTAGAGTACCTGGAAGCACAAAAGAGGAATAGCCAAGCCCACCTTGTAAAAAAAAAAAAAGTAGCTAGAGCAATCATTCAAAGGAGATGAGGCTTTATCCAAGCCTAGGAAGTCAAACAAAAGTTGGACCAAGTGGGATACAGGAAAAGCACATTCTTTCCAGAGAAGGAAGTTTGTCAGGGGCATGGTGAAGTGAGAAACAGTAGGTCCCACGAGCTCAAAAATGGATAAGGTTGATGACAAAGGGCCTCAACCTTCCTTTCCTCTATTAGGTCTAGCAAAATCCAGTTAAATGGTGAAACACAAGAGGGTGTCATTTCTTTTTCCAAAGCAGCTGTTCTATACCAGTTCACCTTCTAGTTCTTCTTCCCGGGTTGGAATTAGGTTCAGAGGGTTAAATTCTCTCCACACTCCTCTCCTTTGGAAGATTTGCCCCTCGGAAAGATAAGAAGCAAATGTCCTGAGAACTGCAGCTGCCATCTCTTTTGCCTGTGCCCTCCTAGCTGTGTAATCTAATTGTGGCTGGTTCCCCACATGGTAGTTTTTTGCCTCAAGCACCTAGTTTGGGCTTGCTTTCCATTCCTTCACTATCATGTCTCCTAGAAACTTTGTATCTCAGCATGTGCCCCTTTTTGAGCTAATCCCTTCCATATGTTTATTGCCGCTGAACAAAAATTGGCTGACTGACCTCTCCAAAAGTATTTCCTTTAAAATTGAAAGGCTGACCTGTTGTGTGATATTTCACTCTTTTTGCTTTTTTTTTGGGGGGGGGGGAGCAGCACCGATCTCTCAAGTAAAACACACATGGAGGCTTATTGTTTTTTGTGGCTTGAGAGATAGCTGTGGGTGCTGGGAACCGAACTCATATTTTTGGTTGTGAGCCTAGCCTTTAACAGCTGAGCCATCTCTCCAGGCCATGGGGGCTTATTCTTAATTATAAGTGCCCGACCTTAGCTTCACTTTTTTTCTAGTCAGTTTTTCTTAACTGAAATTAACCTGTATACCTTGTTCCTCTGGTTCTTTTTTCCTTTTCTTCTGCATATGTTACTTTCACTCTTACTCCATGACTGGCTATCGGATGGCTGGCCTCTAGCATCCTTCTCTCCTCTGTTGCTCCTTTCTTATCTCTTCCAGATTTCTCCTTATACTTATACTCTCTGCCTGCCAGCCCCATCTATCCTTTCTATGCTTTGCTATTGGCCATTCAGCTTTTTATTCGGACCAACAGGTATTTTAGACTGGCAAAGAATCACGACTTCACAGAGTTAAACAAATGCAGCATACACACAGGTCACACACCTTAAAATAATAGTCCCCAACACTTTCCCACTGGTATTAGAACTTGGTTAATACGTTTATCCATTTCTGTGATGATTTTGTTATAGAATAAGTAATGCCCCTATAAAGTCAGCTGACAATTCAACTGTTTCTATAAGTCATGGAGTTTCTTGCCAGTATCTTTCTAAAATAGTCTTATCCATTGTATATACCAGGCCCTCTTACCTTTTCTGGACCCAGGGTCTCACTTTGTAGCCCTGAGTGTCACAGAACTTCTTATGTAAACCAGGCCAGCCTCAAACACACAGAGATCATTCTGCTTCAGCCTCCCAACTGCTAGAATTAAAGGCAAATGCCACCACCCCTAGTCAAGTCCTTTATTTCACTTGAGCATGCCATTCAATAAGCCAGCCTCTACTGGTGACCAGATCACACTGTGACAATTTGTGTGCCCTTTTAAGAAGTTCTTTCTATCCACCATTGAGGAATAATGTTCCTCATTACTCTCCTTTTCCTCTTCTTGTACCATAAGGTGGATTTTACATTCTCAAATGTATACTTTTATGGAATCGTTGTATGAGCCAATAGAACAAGTAGCAGTGAATTGTGTGTCAATATTAACCACTGAAATTTTACTTTTTGCAGATGTAGAAGTAGGTGAAGGAACTTAACATAGTACATTCAGGAGATACAATTAACTCAGAGCTTATCAATGCCTTGTTTATGGCATTATTGTCTGTTGTGCAATCAACAGATACTGAGTATTTTCTCTATTTGAGTATATTCAGTTTCTTACCATATCTGATGCTTCAGGATGTAATTTCTATGTATCATAGTTGTTTTCCTTTTTTCTGAGCCCTTGATGCCTTAACTTATAGCATCTAACTGCTGTCCTAGATTTTTGCTCTATTACTGGTGTCCTCATGGTCCTAGCTTCTAATGTGGAAAAATCACTTGTGCTGTGTCCTCTTAGCAGAACTAGATTTCTGCACCCCGTATCTTCTCTATAATTTTAGTCTTCTGATGGACTGTGGAATGCATCATATTGCTTAGTTCTGACTTCCAGTCTCCTGGATATTCAGAAGAGGTGGTAAGAATGAGGCTCAGATGGCAGAGTGTGTGCCTAGTTTGCATAAAGCCCTAGGTTCTTTACCCCCAGCATCGCATGAATCAGGACAGTGGCATAGATCTGTAATCCCAGCATTTGCCATTTTTTTTTTTTTTTTTTTTTTTTTTGCTTCTCATGTTCTGGCCCCTGAACTATAGACTCCCATCTTACTATTGATTCTCAAATGCCTCATCATTTCATATTTACTTGCATCAAACAAAATGTAAGCTTTGAAATGGGGATAAATGTAAGCTTCTAGAAGTTTAGTACTAGAACAGAATGGCACCTCTCAAAGATTGGGAAGAGAAGGAGGGAGGAGGGACAGAGGGGAAAGCTTGGTCAATGGGAACAATGGTGCACTAAAATAGGAGCAAAATGTCCTGGTGTCCTTGTTCTCGGTAGGGTGACTCTAGATAAAGCTAATGTATATTCCAAACTGGCTAGAAGAGTGGATTTTAATGTTTCACCTCAAAGAAATGACAGATGCTAGAGACAGTAAAGATGGTGATTAACCTGATGTGGTCAACACACAGAATCCACCTGGATCAAAACTTTATCCCACAAATTAGAATAATTATTATATGTACATTACAGATGCACTAAAACAACCCAAAGAGATAAGATCTTTTTTTTTTTTAAAGAAAACAAATTCCTGGGTTTGAGGTATAGTTTAGTGGTAAAGCATTTACATGCATGTGCAAGGCCTTGGTTCCATCTTCAGTAATGCAAAAAAAAAAAAAAGCCGAAGAAGTATGAGTGTAACTTTCCAATTTCGGACCGTCTCGCATAGACCATGCTGCCTCCAAATCCCTATGTAGTCGTGGATAACATTGAACTCCTGATACTCCCGATACTCCAGACTCCACCTTGCAAATGAAGAACTATACGCTTTGAGCAAACTGAAAAAAGTGTATTCATTCTTAGATTCGTTTTTCTTATGTTCTGCAATTCTTTGGACTTGGGAAATGACTTATGTGCCCCCCATGAGCTAACTGCACTGTATTGCTGTAGGCAGATTTCTGAATGCAAGACAGATGAAACCCCAGGTGCCAAAAGTATATCTGCAAAGTTCCACATTTGGGTATGGAGACTAAAACAGGAAGCAATAATTTGCAAAGCCATCTAATAGAGACTGATGTAATGGCTTGGCGAGGTCATGCAGACCTGCCCTTGAATTCTGGCTCAGGACTTGCTAGCTGAGTGTCCTTGAGCCAATCAATCTCTGAATGTAACATCATCAATAACAATAAAGATTTTTAATTTATTGGTTTCTTATTTATTAAAAAGTCGATATTTCCTCCACAGATTTTGAAATTCTCTAGTCATCATATAAAAAAACCTTCTTTAGGGTTTGTCCTTAAGGTCCCCATCACCTGTTTTTCCCCTTTATTTGCAGTGCCACATCACTTTATAGATTAGTAACCAATATTCTATTATAAAAGCTACTGATTTTTACAGTAAAGTTTTATGAGTCATGATAATGTAGTCATAAAAATGGAAAATATGCCAGGATGTTTAATCCTAGCAATCAGGAGGATGAGGCAGGCAAATCTCATTGAGTTTGAGCCCAGTTTATACATGAAGTTCAAGTGAGCCAGAAGACCTTGTGAAGATTTTTTAAAAGAACATGTAAAAGCTGTTTCTACAGAGAGATCTTAATAATACTTAATGTATGTACCATTAAAATATATAACTTATTATTTTGAGATTCATCAAGCTCTTCCACCGAGCTTAGTACCAACTGAGCCCCATGAGACCCATAAAGTGGCAGTTTTTGTTTGGGGTAAAACTCAGTGGTAGAGATCATATTTAGCATATGTGGGGCCCTACATTCCATCCCCAGGACCAAAACAAAAATAGAGGGAGAAGACAACTTGCCCTTATGTACTTACTCAATGAGTGAGAGAAAGCAAGAGCCAATTGAAATTTCAACCTAGTGCAGTATAGTTCAACATAGCTTTACTTTAAAAGTTTTTTAGCATTTTTAATTACACACAGTGATGTGTGTGTGTCCTTATGTCAGTGTAGACCTATGAGTGCAGGTGCCTACAGAAGCCAGAGACCGACTCCCTGGAGCTAGATTTACAGGCTGTCGTGGTGTGGTCCTAGGAACTGAATGTGGGTCCTCTAGAAAAGCAGCAAGTGCTCTTAACCATTCAGCCATCTTTCTAGCCCCGCTACCTCCAACTTGTAAAGCTCCATATTCTTTCACTCTGAATATGCTGACCCCAAATAATTAGGAAAGCAGTCGATAACATGGTCTGAAGGTGGGAAAGGTGGTTAAAAGAGGAAGTGGCCCGTGAAATAAACTCTGAGCATTTTTAGGTTGCCAGTACACTGAGAGGGGAGAGATAATATCCCAGAAAGAAGAACAAAGTGTTCAAATGCAATGTCCTGGCTACACTGTTATGGTAACAAAGAGACTAATATGCATGAGCATGCCAGTCACCTGCCCCAAATCTGACTGCCCGTATAGACTACCTCATGTTTCTTCTTTTACTCACATTATTCATAGAACTACTCTGTTCTCACATCTCTTTCAGGCTCTTTGAAACCCTCCAGTCACTCTTCTGGTCTGTATTTGGCCTTTTAAATCTCTACGTCACCAATGTGAAGGCCAGGCACGAGTTCACCGAGTTTGTGGGAGCTACTATGTTTGGAACATACAACGTGATCTCCCTGGTAGTGCTGCTGAACATGCTCATTGCCATGATGAATAACTCCTACCAGCTTATTGCCGTGAGTAATTGTTTTACCATGGGGATTCCTTGGGTTTCTAGAGAAGGCACAGTGATGTGGCGCCCATTGCAAGCTCAATGAAACAGTATGATCATCTCAATGAATATACATTAGTAAATTATTAATCTGCCTTCTTTCCAGAAAAATGCTGTTTGTAGCCTTAGTCTACAGAAAGTCAGTAATCTAGATTGGGTTACTGGATTTGATGACTTTCTTGCTATCTGCTGAAAATGTTTTAACATATTTGAGACAATTTTTTGTCTTGGTAAGGAAACCTCAGGGGATATATTACAGTGGGCTACTCAATTTTGCACCTCACTTATATTCTGGATAAATCCAGTTGATCTGTTCATAACATTGCAATCATCCTTCCGAGATTCAGAGTTCGATTGGGAAGATAACCTTCTTGGAAGAATAGGGGCTATTTTGTTTTTGATACAATGTCTCATAATGTTTAAAGTTGCATTAAACTCACTGTGTAGCTGAGAATGACCCTGAACTCCTCCATATCTCAGGTCCTGAAATTACAGAAGTGCACTATACTAATCAGTTAATAAGAGGGGCTATTTCTTGTTAAAGTAGAGATGAGTAACTGTACTCTACCATCAGATCAATCTTCTTAGATTGAGCTTATTGTTTTAATGACAGGTGTCATTGTATAGACCAGACTGGTCTCTAATTCCCAGTCCTCTTGCCTCAGCCTCTGGAGTACTGTGGTTGTAGGCATGCACCATGACATCTTGAATCTTGCATTGCTTAATTTTTAGTGCTATTGGGAGGTAATAGAGCCTTTAGTAAGTGGGGCTTAATGGGAAGTTAGGTCAATGGGAAGTATGCCCTTGGAAAGGATTATAGGATCCTACCCCCTTTCTCTTCCTCCTTGCTCCCTTGCTGTCATGATCACCTGCCCTGCTGTGCTGGTCTGCCACCAGCTGAAAGCAACCATTGACTGAAGTCATGAGCCACAATAAACCTTTCTCTTTATAATTTGATTTTTCTCCTATACTTTCTCACGGTGACACAGAGGTGAATTTGTAGAATTTTTGCCATTGGGGATTTTTTTTAAGGTGTAAAATTGTCCGCGAGGGTACTTTAGGTCATAGATGCTTAAATGACTGGCTATAAAGGGAATGGGAGTATAGTAGAAAAAATTAAAAACCAAGGACTGTAGTCTTGGGACTGTCTTTTATCATCAAGTCAGCTTGGGTAACTTATTTCCCCTTCTTAGACCTCTGATTCTTGATCCCAAAAGTGATGTGTTGCATTGGTGGTGAGTAATACCATTGCCAGCGCTGTGAGCCTGTGTTTACAAATCAGGATAGCACAGCAAGGTCCTTCCTAGCTCTGAAATTCTATCCCATTGGTGTCAGGAAACAGAACAATACAATATAGTTCAGCTTCATTTCTTGCCTCTCATAGTCTCTCTCTCTGTTCTCTCTCTCTCTCTCTCTCTCTCTCTCTCTCTCTCTCTCTCTCTCTCTCTCTCTCTCTCTCTCTCTCTCTCTCTCCTATTCTCCCTTTTTCCCTTTCTCCCCTCCAAGTTCACCTTCATTCAAATCCAACTAAACCAAGAACTTTGAGATGATTTATGCTCACGCCTAGTCTGTTCTCTACAAGGGATAAGACACACATGGAATCTAAAAGGTTTCTTTTTTCTGCCTACAAAGGCAGTTGTAGTTATCTCACTAAGTATCTAGCAGTTAATTATTCCTAGTGACAGAAAAAAAAAGGTAAAATTTTCTTGTCATCTAATATAGGGTTTCAAGGTGCCCCACTGAGAGGGGTGACATTTTCTAGCAAGAATGAGAATCATCAACTCTAGCTTTTCGTCACCACCTGCTGGTAGCAGGTTGGGTTTTAATACTCGCTGCTTCTGCACCTGAACAAAATACCTTGATTCCTGTCACTAAGGGCCTGAGTAGGTGGCCTGAATGGGGCCTACATCATCTCACACATCTGCAGTCGAAGCAAACCAGCCTGAATCCTCCCCGCTGCTGTGGAATTTCCTGTTTGTATATTTACAGCATTTGGAAATGAATCCAATTGGGTGTTAATATTGGGCAAACTGGTGGCACAAATACCCAAGTTTTTCCAAGGGGTAAAGAATAGAAAGTAGATTTCATTTCATTTGTAATATTTGTACTTCAGCCAGGTGACGGTGGCACACACCCTTAATCCTAGTACTCAGGAGGTAGAGACTAGAGGATCTCTGTGAGTTCAGGGTCAGCCTGGTCAACAGAGCGAGTTCCAGGACATCAAGGGATACACAGAAACCCTGTCTTGGAAAAAGAAATCTCTACTTTAGAACTGTCCCTTTAGAAGGCCTCTGTTATAGGGATAAAGACTTTAGGAAGAGAAAGCACTGGAGACACTTATCTTCTCCTTCAAAGGGTACCACAAGCTGCCTCAACCTTGGTAGGAATTTGAGTGTCAGCAAATATCACTAGGAAATTATTCAGTGTTTATTCTAGTTCAAAGGTTAAGAGCCACAGCTATCCCAGGAGTGTTGTGGTCTTTATCAGTGCTTCATGAAGGATTAAGATACTAGGGAAGTGGCTATTTTAATAGCCAGTTGAATCTAAACAAGAAAAAAATGTACAAATGAGAAAACATACATAAACTTCTCATAAAATGCCAGCATTCAGAGTCAGGTTTTGTCATGTGGCCCATGTATTTCTTCCTTTAACATTTTCTTCCCAGTTCTGAAACAAATGTGATTTGAGCTGTTAGTCACCTAATGACAGTTTAAAGGTATGGGTCCTGTCTCTTCCTGAGATCAAGTAAGCAATGAAAGGTTTCATGAGGGCAATGCATGTGCCTGAGGAAGAGTCAGAAGGGATACCAACAAGAAAACGTGATTAGAAGCACAGAAAATGTCACCATCATTATGGTTTTGCAAAGGCTCAGGTCTGGGCAGCAGCTCCCAAGTCAAAGATACCAGCAGCCTCCATATAAAAAAAAAAACTACCAGTGGACTTTCTGGGGATGAAATAAATAGCTATATTTGTATTTCAAGAGAGCAGAAGACAATATAACCCCACCTCCCAGCCATCAGTCCCACCAAACAGTTCAAACTCTGAAAGCTGGGCTGAAGTTAATCAGCGATGGACTCCCGTTCCAAGTGAAGGACTTGTTCATTTCAAAATGCATTAGGGAGTGCATAGCAATCCAGAAACTGACTCTTTCTCACCCCGGTTTCTGCTTTTCTATGATACCAAACCACACTGAGGGACCTGATCCAGGACTACCACATTCATGAAGGAGAATGCAGATATGCCCATCCATCAAATACATAGAAAGTGTTCCCGCCCTTGGGTAATGTGCAATGTATAAAATAGCTGTTAGTAGTCTATTTTCATCAGAAACTTACTTTTTCTTTCTTTTAATTTATTTATTTATTTATTAAAGATTTCTGCCTCCTCCCCGCCACCGCCTCCCATTTCCCTCCCTCTCCCCCAATCAAGTCCCCCTCCCTCGTCAGCCCTAAGGGCAATCAGGGTTCCCTGCCCTGTGGGAACTCCAAGGACCACCCACCTCCATCCAGGTCTAGGAAGGTTAGCATGCAAACTGCCTAGGCTCCCACAAAGCCAGTATGTGCAGTAGGATTAAAAACCCATTGCCATTGTTGTTGAGTTCTCAGTAGTCCTCAATGTCCGCTATGTTCAGCAAGTCCGGTTTTATCCCATGCTTTTTCAGAGCCAGGCCAGCTGGCCTTGGTGAGTTCCCGATAGAACATCCCCATTGTCTCAGTGTGTGGGTGTACCCCTCGCAGTCCTGAGTTCCTTTCTCGTGCTCTCTCTCCTTCTGCTCCTGATTTGGACCTTGAGATTTCAGTCCGGTGCTCCAATGTGGGTCTCTGTCTCTGTCTCCTTTCATCGCCTGATGAAGGTTAATATTCAGAAGGATGCTTATATGTTTTTCTTTGGGTTCACCTTTTTATTTAGCTTCTCTAGGATCACGAATTATAGACTCAATGTCCTTTATTTATGGCTAGAAACCAAATATGAGTGAGAACATCCCATGTTCCTCTTTTTTGGGTCTGGCTTACCTCACTCAGGATAGTGTTTTCTATTTCCATCCATTTGCATGCAAAATTCAAGAAGTCATTTTTTTTACCGCTGAGTAAGACTCTAATATGTATATATTCCATACTTTCTTCATCCATTCTTCCATTGAAGGGCATCTAGGTTGTTCTAGGTTCTGGCTATTACAAACAATGCTGCTATGAACATAGTTGAGCATATACTTTTGTTGTATGATAGGGCATTTCTTGGGTATATTCCCAAGAGTGGTATTGCTGGGTCCCGGGGTAGGTTGATCCCGAATTTCCTGAGAAACCACCACACTGTTTTCCAAAGTGGTTGCACAAGTTTGCATTCCCACCAGCAATGGATGAGTGTACCCTTTTCTCCACAACCTCTCCAGCAAAGGCTATCATTGGTGTTTTTTATTTTAGCCATTCTGATAGGTGTAAGATGGTATCTTAAAGTTGTCTTGATTTGCATTTCCCTGATCGCTAAGGAAGTTGAGCATGACCTTAAGTGTCTTTTGGCCATTTGAACTTCTTCTGTTGAGAATTTTCTGTTCAGCTCAGTGCCCCATTTTATAATTGGATTGATTAGCCTTTTACGGTCTAGTTTCTTGAGTTCTTTATATATTTTGGAGATCAGACCTTTGTCTGTTGCGGGGTTGGTGAAGATCTTCTCCCAGTCAGTGGGTTGCCTTTTTGTCTTAGTGACAGTGTCCTTTGCTTTACAGAAGCTTCTCAGTCTCAGGAGGTCCCATTTATTCAATGATGCCCTTAATGTCTGTGCTACTGGGGTTATAGAAACTTACTTTTTCTATTACTGCTATCTACGGAGACTCTACCCAGAACCCTGAGCTAACCGCCTGACCTGCCAAGTCTCATTTTTTCATCCTTAGCCAAAGCTAAGAGAATAGAGTTTTTCTAAGATGTCAAAATTCAGTAGCTACCATTTAATAAATAAGCAATAACTGGCATATGGTCATACTTTTATCACTGTAACTATAGTAGTGTTCACCATTCACCCTGGGCCACACATTATATAGATGTATTCAGTGCATGTTATCTCATTAAATCATCACACTCATTTTATGGGGTGTTGTTATTAATTTCACTTTGTAAATGAGGAAACTGAGGGAAAGAGACTGAAGTGGCTTGCCTAATGTTTCCTTTCTGATTAGCGTGCTTAAGTTATACACATTAGTGAGTCTCAGATAATATTTCATGGCATGGCATGCACTATACAAATCCAGACTCTCTATCTAAGCTACCCTTCCTCCATCTCCAGCAATCACTATTCTGCATTTGGGTCACCCTTTCTTTAAAAGCATGCACTTGTGAAAGAGAATATGTTCTACTTGCATTTCTAAATCTGGCTTAGTTCACCTCACTTAATGTCCCACATTTCCATTCATTTTGTTGCAAAATAAAAGGTTTTCCTTTTCTTGGTGGCAGAATAATACTCCATTGTGCATATTCACCACGTTTTCTTTACCCATTCATGTGTTGATAGGCACCTAGGTTGATTCTGTATTTTAGCTATTGTGATAATGCCACAATGAACATCTGGATGTAGATATCCCTTTGGTATGCTGATTTCATTTCCTTTGCGTATATGTCCAGAAGTGAGACAGCTGGATATTATGAATTCCATTTCTCTTTTGTTGAGGAGCCTCCATATTGTTCTGCATAATGGCTATGCTAATTTTCATCCCTATCAACAGTGCAAGGGAATTCATGTTTTTCTTCACAACAGCATTTGTTATTTCTTGCCTTTAGTTTCTGTCTTTTTGTTTTTTGTTTTGTTTTGTTTGTTTTAATAGCCAAAGACAAATTCACAGTAAGGCCTCCTGATCCAAATTAACAATATCATACCTCCTCCTTTTGGCCTACATCCTGATCAAAGGCCCTGATGCACACAGTATATTCAGCTTCTATCTAAGCTCAGCCCTCCTTTCCCTTGGCTGGCTTGCTGGCTCCAGGCTTCTAACCAAAGGGATCCTGTAGGGGGACTTGCTTGTTTCCGCAGTGTCGTCTTTGATACACCTGTATGCTCAGCACCACGCCTCCACCTCCAGCTTTCTTCTTCTCCTTTAAGGTGGCCACCAGATGTCAAGCAAGTTCTTTCCCCTCTCCTCTGCCCTTATTTCTGCCAGACACATGGCCCGCTATGGTGAATTTCATGTTTACTTTCTTAAGACACAGTCTTTTGGTTTTATGTGTATGGGTTTGGTCTATATACATATATATGCAGTATGTGCACTCTAGATGCCCTCAAGGACTGGAAAAGAACTTACTGGAGTTACAGTTATTAACAGCCAGAGTAGAACCTGGGTCCTCTGGAAAAAAAACAATAAGCGCTGCTGGTCCTGTAGTAACTGTGCCTCCCCCGTCTGTGGCTCAGGCCTTTAATCCCAGCCCTCAGGCAGCAGAGGCAGCCAGATTTTAGTGATCAGTGTAAGCCTGGTAAACACAGCAAGTTCCGGACCAACCAAGGCTGCATAGTGATACTTTGTCTAAAAAAAAAAAATAATAATCATACCCTGTCAAAACAAAAACAAAACAAAGCCCATAGCCACAGAGAATAAGCAGGCCACCAAACTCATGACAAGGACTCATTATCTCGCACATCCTGCCTTGGGACACCTCAGCCCTCTTTTCCAAACAGATCTTGCATGCCTAAAACGTCTCTGGAAATTATATCCACACCAGTAAATGAACCGTCAAACCTGGTGCTCCAGGACTGGAAGTTGAGGCACTCTCAGCAAAGTCCACAGAGTTAGCAGCAGCTGTTATCTGCTCAGATTGCCGGTCTCTGCCTGGGCTTGGTTTGGATCTCCCCCTGGTGGTCTAACTTAGGAACAACATTTTCTTCGTCCCATTGCTGCCTGGCCTCAGATTTTGTCTGCTAGCAGCTGGGAGGGTGGGTATCTGCTGAGGACCAGAACAATTCACCTTGAATTTCTCACAGTACAGGGTAGCAGGATCCTGTTGTGCGCCAAACTGTTTCCAACTGTAAGTGTAGCCTGTGGTGCTTGCTGCTGCATGCTAAGAATTTTAGTGACTGACAGAGCAGCAAGGAGGAATGGCAAGAATACACAAAGAGCCGTCATTTTCTTTCCTGCTATTTAAAGGCAACCTAACAGGCAACCCGGGCTGCTTCTCCGTTACCCAACAGGTTGCCTGTCCTGGGTGTTTATCAGTAGCAGAAATAATTCTCATAAAAATTTCATCTTGGATCCAACTAACAGAAACAGGACTGCTTATGCCAGTCACCAGTTAGTCCCAATGCCTCTCCCTAAGTGCCTGAGAAAGCATGGGGAGAGACAACAGCAAGAAAAAAGTGATTGGAGACACCAGAAATATTACCAGTTCCCGAGCCAAAGATGCCAGCAGCCTCCATGGAAGTCAGCAACTGGTAGTAGGCATTTCAGATGAGTTCCAGGCTGAGATTCAGAAAAAAAAGCGCATCTCCCTGGACATTGGTCTCAGGATGTTCTAGTCATAAGTTAAAAATTACATTGGTAGACAGTTCAAATGCCCATGGCCCAGAGGTCCTTACCAAAAAGTGTGGTTCTTTATAGATTTTTGCCTACGCTCACAGTCCTTTTGGGTGCCATGCATCTTTTGACTAGAACAACAAATGATACAAATATTCTTGAGGGGTTTTGTTTGTTTGTTTGTTTTGTTTTGTTTTGTTTTGTTTGTCTGCTCGCTTTTTCTTTTGGTGTTTAAGATAGGAACTCACAGTGTTGTTCCCACAGATAGGCCTTGAACTTTTCATCCTCCTGCCCACATCACCCATGTGCTCGGGTTACAGTTGTGTGGCCACAAATCCAGTGTCTGTTTGGGTTTTCTAAACTAAATATGGTATTGGACAAGGTTCAGCAGCTCTAGGAGTCTCACTGCTTTTGCTGAGGATCCAAAATGGGGCAGACAGCTCACACATGCCTGCGAATCTAGTTTCTGGGGATATGATGCCCTCTTCTGGCCTCCGTGGACATAAACACACACACACTTTAAAACAGGTTTAGAAAATATAAAATGTTCAGTTCTGAGTTACCGTTAAGAAAGCCTTTCTCAGGCCAAATTGGTGGTGGTGTATGTCTTTAATCCCAGCACTCAGGAAGCAGAGGCATGGGGATCTCTGAATTTGAGGCCAGCCTGATCTACAGAGTGAGTTTCAGGACAACCAAAGCTACAAAAAAAAAAATTGTCTTGGGGAGAAAAAAGCCTTTCTCTTCCTGTGATCACCAGAACCCAGTGGCATAGCCTTCCTCAATACAGGCAGTAAAGTGGGCAGGGAGTGTTGACAACACAGGAGCCAAAATACTCAAAGGAACATCAGGGATGTTGGTAAAGCTGCTGGATTTGGTTTATTATTTTTATTTATTCTTCTCTCAATAAAATATATCCTGACCACAGCTTCCCCTCCCTCCTCTCCTCCCAGCCTCTCCCCTTCATCTCCTCTCTCCACCAGATCCACTCTACTCCCTGCCCCCCCCCAAAAAAAAGCAGGCCTCCCAGGGACATCAACTGAGCATAGCACAAGATAAATCTGCTCTTTTAAAGAATGACAAGGGAAATAGCATGATAAAATAAGAAAAGAATAACCTCTCTCTCTCTCTCTCTCTCTCTCTCTCTCTCTCTCTCTTTCTCTCCCCTCTCCTTTCCTCTCCTCTCCATTCCCAGTCCTTTCTCTTCCTTTATGTCTCTGTTTGCATCATAAAGTTTGGCTGTCATTTGCTCTCCTTTTCACTTTTCCCTGGGTAACACAGACAATGAGATGCATAGTTATCTCAAAGGCTCTTTTAATAATAGTGGCAAATCAGAAATCTCCAAGAGTGGAAGAAAAGAAAGCATTGTAGGCTTCTTCATTCATTAAGGAATCAACACTTATTAAAGAAGACTTAATTAATGGGTTTTAAACACTCTCAGTTACCTATCCAGTGTCCATGACCTGGATCTAAAGAGGACTGCCTGGTACATCTTCTAAGAGATAATGCCATGGGGTTTTGCTCATACAAGCTCTTACACACATTTCATACAGGCAAACTAATTGTTGTAGAGATATTTTAAGGCAGAGGGTCTCCATTCTAACCAGGACACATGTTCTAAAATATTGTAGGCTCTCATTTTTCAATGTGTTTGAGGACTGGAGAGACAGCTTAGCAGTTAAGAACACTGACTACTCTTCCAGAGGACCTGGGTGAAAAGGGACGCTTAAAAGAAACCCCACACTAGCTCAGAATTGAGAACAATAGAGGGCTATTTATTTAGGGGTAGACTCGCAAATCACAATCCTCTGCTGGAAAAGAGAACAGCAACTTAATCCCGCAGCGGGGGGGGGGGGGGGGATGCACACTTTACATCTGCATAAATAGTAGAAGAGGCCCCTCCCAAGTGGGTGGGTAACTTAAAGGCTACTGGCAGTAGGAATTCCTACAGCACCTGGGTTCAATTCCCAGCACCCACATGACAGCTCACAACCATTTATAACTCCAGTCTCCGGGCTTCTGACATCCTTGTCTAGCCTCCATAGGCACCAAGCATTCAGATGGTGTATAGACATACATAGTAGGAAAAACTCCCAAGTACACATAAAAATAAATTTAAAAGAATGTAAATGTATCTGGAACATGAGTAAATGAATGGCTTTTAGTACACAGTGAAGCCTAATTTTTTTTATTAAAAATTTCTACCTCTTCCCTTCCTCCCCCTTCCCTCCCCTCTTCCCCTCCCCCTCCCTCTCCAGACCAAAGAGCCTGAAGCCGAATATTTTGAAGCACGGAACATTTTAGACAAAGCTGATCAAAACTCATTGTATTGTCCTCTAGCCAAGGGCTAGTGACTATATTAATTACTTGTCATATTTTTTTGACAAAATACCTGGTTTCTATTGCTGTGAAGAGACACCATGTCCATGGCGACAGGAAAACAGTTCATTGGGGCTGGCTTACAGTTCACAAGTTCAGTCCATTATCACAGTAGAGCATGGCAGCATGCAGGCAGACATGGTGCTCAAGAAGTAGTTGAGAGTCTTACATCTCGCAGGCAATAGGAAGTAGAATGAGTGTCCCACTGAGCAAAGCTTGAACAAAAGAGACATCAGAGGCCACCGCCACAGTGACACACTTCCTCCAACAAGGCCACACCTACTTCAACAAGGCCAAACCACTCCCTTTGGGGGCCATTTTCTTTCAAACCATCACATCTGAAAAAAGTAAATTAAGGAAGTATTTATTTGGGATCTATCATGGAGACAGGGACTTAAGGTAGCTAGTCTCATTGTACCTGCAGTCCATAAGAAGAAAAGGATCACTTTTGCCTTTTAGTCTAGAACCCCAGCCGAAGGAGTGGTGTTTCTAATATGAAGTTGTGTCTTTGCATCTTAACCTAATCTAGAAATTCCTTTACAGACATAACAAGAGACTTGTGTCCTAGGTAACTCTATTCTATGAAACTGACAATATTAGGCACTGCAGTGAATTTTCCTGTAAAGGGCCAGTTAGTAAATATTTTAGAGTTTGTGGACCATATGTTCTGTCTCAGCTACTCAGTTCTTTTCTCATAAGCCAAAAGTAGCCAAAGGCAATACATAAACTAATGGGTATAGCTGTGTGCCAGTAGTTTTTCATTTATGGGCACTGAAATTTCTTTAAATTTCAAGGGGCGAAATATTATACCTTTGATTATTGATTATATTAAAGTGTAAGACAAATATTCTTAGCTTGTGATATATACAAATACTAAGTAGCCAGTTTTCCAATTACATGGCTGATTTCAAAATACATGTCTCTTCAACCTTTGCAGATCAAAGGGATCATGGCTTATGTTTTCTTCATATTCCACTGATGCCTAGAAAAAAACGGGTTCTACCTACATATAGTATGTCCTAAGTAAATATATTTTTGAATTGATAGAAAAATGCTTTGAGCAATCTCTGATTTATAATTTTTCAGCCCTGCTTAAAAAATGGATAAGTGGATTTATATTCATTACAAGTCTTTCAATAGCAATGATAGGGGAGCTATCTAACTAGAAGAAAATCTACCTCAATTTTAGATTTCTTTTTTTTTTCTGAGAAAAAATTTATTGGCCTTTTGGATAAAATTTATTTGCCAGGAAGGATGATCCCATCATACTTCTGCTGGAACCAGCGCATGGCTTCCTCTTTGCTGATTCTGTGTTTGGCCCCAATGCAGCCTGTCCTGCGCTTCTTGTCTGCAATGCTGAAACCTGGCCTGCCCAGCACCACATAGAAGTCCAGGCCGTAAATCCCAATGCTTGGGTCATATTTGATGCCCAGGTCAATGTGCTCTTGAATCCCAAAGCCGAAGTTCCCAGTATCTGAGAAGTTATTTTTCCGCAACTCATACTCCCGCACCTTCAGGCCTTTCTCCAGAATCTCTTCTGCCTTGGCTCCACGGACAGTACAATGAACAGCAATCTTTTCATTTCTCCTGATGCCGAAGGACCTCACGGTGTACCTAGCTTTGGAAAAAAAAGGTGTCTGACCTGTGAGCTGCTCCAACACCTTGGCTGCCCGGGTCAGTCTGTCCCCGCTCTCCCCAACACAGATATTGAGGCAGAGCTTGCGGATGCAAAGTTCCCGCATGGGGTTCTCCTTTTCACCTTGATCTTGTGACATGATGGAGACCAGGAAGAGAGAGCAGGACTTCCGGCCCCGTCTCAATTTTAGATTTCATGATAATAATGAATACAGTTCCCAGTTTTAGTCCCTGGCATCAATAATACACAAATCATTTATACTTAATACAGTGCTGTCCACTTTGTAAAACACGCTTGCATATGACTTTGACAATGTTGTCTTCATCTTACAGATAAACAAGCTTCTTTTTTTTTTTGAGCTGAAAGCCTGTCTGGTTTATTTATTTATTTATTGTTAATTTTTTTATTATTAAAATTTTTTCTGATTTTTATTTTTTTACTTATTTTTTATTTTATTTTATTTTTTTATTTATTAAAGATTTCTGCCTCCTCCCTGCCACTGCCTCCCATTTCCCTCCCCCTCCCCCAATCAAGTCCCCCCCCCCTCGTCAGCCCTAAGAGCAATCAGGGTTCCCTGCCCTGTGGGAACTCCAAGGACCACCCACCTCCATCCAGGTCTAGGAAGGTTAGCATGCAAACTGCCTAGGCTCCCACAAAGCCAGTATGTGCAATAGGATCAAAAACCCATTGCCATTGTTGTTGAGTTCTCAGTAGTCCTCATTGTCTGCTATGTTCAGCGAGTCCGGTTTTATCCCATGCTTTTTCAGAGCCAGGCCAGCTGGCCTTGGTGAGTTCCCGATAGAACATCCCCATTGTCTCAGTTTGTTGGTGCACCCCTCGCAGTCCTGAGTTCCTTGCTCGTGCTCTCTCTCCTTCTGCTCCTGATCTGGACCTTGAGATTTCAGTCCGATGCTCCAATGTGGATCTCTGTCTCTGTCTCCTTTCATCGCCTGATGAAGGTTCATATTCAGGAGGATGCCTATATATTTTTCTTTGGGTTCACCTTCTTATTTAGCTTCTCTAGGATCATGAATTATAGGCTCAATGTCCTTTATTTATGGCTAGAAACCAAATATGAGTGAGTACACCCAATGTTCCTCTTTTTTGGGTCTGGCTTACCTCACTCAGGATAGTTAAACAAGCTTCTTGTAAATGTTGAGACATGGCTGAGTTCATGTGGCAAATTTGTTCATCCCTTCCTTCTTCGCACAAGTGCACGTGAGAGGCAATGAAGTAGAAGTCATTGTTTTTGGTGCTATAGCCACTGGTGGGTTACCCATGCTCCATTGGATAACTTCACACCCATGTGCACATAAGTAGCTTTAGTTAAATCCATTTGCTTACAAAGCCAAAGAAAGTAAAAACTAATAAAAAAAAAAAAGACAGCCGGACGGTGGTGGCGCACGCCTTTAATCCCAGCACTCGGGAGGCAGAGGCAGGCGGATCTCTGTGAGTTCGAGGCCAGCCTGGTCTAGAAGAGCTAGTTCCAGGACAGGAACCAAAAGCTACAGAGAAACCCTGTCTCGAAAAACCAAAAAAAAAAAAAAAAAAAAAAAAAAGACATAAAAGTGGGATGAGGATGTGGTGGGAGGTGAGAGGAAGACAAGATGGGGCTGAGAGATGAGTGTGACCAGAACATACTACACACTTACACACACACACATTTTTCGAAGAATAGATTAATTTTTTAAAAATCTCCTTTCTTGTCATGATGGCACACACATGTAACCCCAGCACTAGGGGGGTGAAATGAGGAGGAAGGTGAGTTCAAGGTCGTCCTGAGTTATATTTTGAGACAGTCTCTCTCAAAACAACCTAGTGACCATAGCTGGGAAACATGATAACCAGCAGTTTCATGGGGTTAGACCCATTGCTATAACCACTCATGTAGTTTGAAAGGATAAAATAGGCTATCATAGGGCATCAGTACTAGACTGCGAAGGATGCTGTAGGCAGGCAATGAGTTATAGCTGGAAAGTTTTCTGCCCCTGATGTTCTGTAGCTGGGTATAGGCACTTGATTTGAGGTCAATAAACCATTTAAACTAATCCCCAGTAGGTTTCAAAATGAACAGTTCATTCTAATCACCTAGAAACCTCAGACAGGACAGGCTGATTGAGTGTTGAACAGGAAATTAACCTCTTCCTAGACTACTACACACATGTGGTAAGTTAAGGGAGGGAGGCTGGGCTTGAAAGAAACTGAGAACCATATTTTTGAATATTCTAGTATTTTTTTTAATGAATTAAAACAAAAATGAAAATCCAGCATGGGCCACCATGCTAGAAATGTCACCACTTGAGAGACTTAAGAGAGGAAGGTTTCTGTGAATATGAAACCAGCCGAGGAACCTCATGTTCCAGGCCAGCCTGGGCTACAGAGACTTCATCTCAGAAAGAAAGAAAAGAAAGAGGGAGAAAAGAAAGGAAAGTGAGCATGTATAGAAAGGGAGAGAGAGTTAAAATTACAGTACCTTTAAACTATCTTAAATTGCATTTTACCCTATAGGACTTTTGCTAAGGTCCACAAATCTGCATTTTAACAGTTGGCCCACATGATTCTGATGAAAGGCAATAGTTAAGACACAAATCCCAAATTCTACCAGGAGAAAATGGCATCCCAAGTGAGATTGACATCCCTTGAGATGGCAGAGCAAATGAATATTCTCACTTCTTTTTAGGGTGTGCATGTCACAGTAATTTTTGTAGCTTTCTCTATCAAGCGGAAACAGAGCTTGTTGTCTGTTCAAATGAAGGTAGAAATTGATAATTAGTGCAAAGGATCCCAAAATAGCCCTCTGATGAGTTGTCCCTAAGGCCAAAGATTCCTGGGAACAGCCTTTTGCTTTAGGGGTTATTATTAGCTCTGCTCTCCCTGGGTTGGTGCTGTTTTCCCCTCTGCATTATGTTAGAACTTTTCCAATTTGCTAAGCAAGATGACCGCTGGCAGGAGATCTGAGAGAGTGCTTGAGACTGTCAAGAACTCAGAAAGAAGCTGGCCCCATAGTTTTGATTGTAAGAAAAATAACCTTGAGATTGTATTTATTGAGAAATGTGAAAGTGAGCAGATACGTTCATTCCACCAAGCTCCATGTGCTTCCACTCTGAGTGGGTCGGGAACCTCAGAGGGTATGTTCTAGCATCAGAGTATGTTGGATCCACACAGCAAAAGGAGATAAAGCAAATAGAAACTGTGACCAGCTCTGCAGGAGATGATGATCTCAAAGACAAAGCAGGGCACACAAACGGATTATAACACACCATTAAATTATCACGGAGTCCACATGATGATAGCACAACAGTCCTAAAAGTTTGGCAAGTTGGAAAGGGATGGACCACTATGCGGTTGAGTGACTGATTTTTGAAAATGTTCCAAAGTCAGAGTTGAGTCTGAGGGAGGAAAGCAAAGAGGAGTGGGCATGACCAGCAGACATATGAAATAAACAAGATGAGACCCAATATATAATTAGTCTACCATATAAGGTTAAAGACTAGTCCTGTCCTGGACAAAGAAAAAACTCCTTGGTATATTTAGGGAAGGTTTAAATGAATGTGTCAACAATAGTCACATCTATAATAATCCTGCAGCTCAATTTGTACCAAGGTTGAGAATGAAATCAGCATCTACACACCACATTATATTATTCACATTGTTCACAAAATCAGTATGTAAATACTCACCTTTTTTATTAACCAGTGGCTCATACCATTATGATCTATTATTTACTGGTGTTTAGAATTCAGGGGCTACCCAACAACCCCAAGTAGTGTGCCCGGTTACTTGCTACATTCTACTTGTTCAATACTGGAACTGAAAATTGACCAGGTGGACATGTATAAATTGGTATACAATAAATGAATGAGAAGAAAAAAACTAGTTCAAAGATTATTTATAATAACTTCTCTGTCACTTGCCAGCATCTTTGGTAATTCCCAACATGAGGCTGCCTGAGCGCTAAGGGGATGGGATAAGAGTGATAGGAATGGGTTTCTGTCATCTTTTCTCCATTGTAAGAGGAGCAGCTGCAAGAAGGAACATCAGAAATACCCCTAAACTCAACAAAAGTTGATTGTGACTTAGAACTTGGCCCATCACATATTTGCATTCTTTGCCAAAAGCAAATATATTTCTCCCTAGACTTGCAGCAAATTACTTTTTTACATTTTCTATTTAATTTTGAGATTATAATATAATTACATCACTTATCTCTTCCCTTTTTGCCCTCTAAACCCTCCAGTGTAATCCTCCCTGCTCTTATTTCAAATTCATGACCTCTCTTTTTCATTAAGCAAATTGCTTTTTAAAGGACAGAGCTGCTTATATTTTTAAACATGTACCAAATCCCAGGAGGCTTAAAGTACTGGATCAGGAGTTTGAGGCCAGCCTGAGATACAGAGAGACACTGTTTCAAACCAACTAAACACACACAAACAGACACACACAGAGACATACATAAAAATACAACACATACCCCCCAAAAGAGCTGTACTCACATAGGAATTACAAGGGCAAACAGTAAGACAAATGATTTCCAAATATCAGAGTGTCTAGCCAAATTATATCAAAGAGTAACTGAATATGCACAGGAATCATAGCATCATTCTTCCTTGTGTTCACGTGATATATATATATATATATATATATATATTCATGGGTATGTGCACATGAGCATGTGAAGTACACAAGCACATGTGGAGACCAGGGGTTGCTGTCAACTGTAGTCCTTGATCATTCTCCATCTATTTTTTGAGACAAAGTTACTCATTCAACCAGTAGCTCATTAAGTCTTCCAGATTGGCCAACCATTGAACTCCAGAGTCTCTCCTGTCTCCACAAATCCAGCACTAGGATTACAGGCAAGAATCATACAATTTTATGTAGGTCCTGGAATCCAAATGTGGGTCCTCATGCTTGTACAACAGGCACTTTACCCTTCTTCACATCTCCTCATATTCTCCCATTTTGAAGATGTCTAGGAATAAAATTTTGCATTTGGAAATACAATTCAGTTCATTTGAAGAAACACTTATTGAATGCCTTCTTCATTTAAAGAACTATGCCAGATATACAAACGTATTTCCAAGATTAGCAGGGTCTCTTCTCTAGGGTGTCAAAATGTGCGATAACTCAAGGTTTGTTCCAGTATTTTATGCTCAGAACTAACACATGACATAGCTCTTCCTTCATACCAGTAATGTAGTAAGTAGCATATGGACTTTACATTGACTTTAACAATATTTTAGCTTAGTACCTATTTCCGACAGTTTTAATGGTTGAGAAGACCATAACTCAAAGACTTAAGTTTATTGGTCTGAAAGCATACAACTAGTAAGTGGCAGAGCTTTCTTCCAAACCCTGGTTGAATTCTCAAACTCTTGCCCACTTCACAATAGCAGGCTTCTTCTCATCACGCTGATACCTCCTGTAGCACAATTAATAAAAACTCAGAGAGAGAAATTGGGGTTCAACCAGAAGGTCAGAAAAACAAAACAGCCATCCACTGGTTCTTACCTCTACCTCAGTCCGAAATGGCAACCCTGCCTCCAGGAATCTCGGAATGAGACTGTGTTTGTAAGCTGTCTTGTCCCATTTCATATTCCTCTCTAGGGCTGTGATTAAAGATGTGCACCACTGGGATTAAAGACATGCACCACCTGGTTTCTATGGCAAACTAGTGTGGCTACTGGGATTAAAGGTGTGTGCCACCACTGCCTGGTCTGTAAGGCTGACCAGTGAGGCTGTTTTGCTCTCGATCTTCAGGCAAGCTTTATTAAACTATAAATGAAATACCACTACAACTTTCTGTCTTTGCATCCTAAAGTAACCACACCAGCACAGCCTACCAGAGTCAAATTTCATCACAGTCGTGTGCACATTTGCATGCACAGTCTATGGAAGCTCTCTCAGTTCAAGCTCTCATGAAGGGCACTTGCTTTTGTTTTTCACTTTTCTATTAGCTTAGAGAGAATCAGGCTTTCTGATAGCATTGTCAACAAAAGTCGTTTTTGTTGTTTCTCTCCCTCCTTGTTCTGTTCTGTCCATCTCCCACGCAACACTGAGCACTTCAATTCCAGTAGCTTCCTTTTGACTTTTATGTCACACGTGACGTGACCACTCTTCATTCTTAGCCTCTTTTGTCTTCTTTTCAAGGACTCCCAACTAGTTTTAGAGTCAATAACTTACTCTTGCAGCCCCTTATTTACATATTTAAACCACTGTAAGTTAGGATCCACATATGAGAGAGAATGAGGTTTTTTGGTTTTTTTTTTTAATTTTATCTTCCAAAGATTTGGTCACCTCAGTCTTAAGATTATACCGCCAAGATCCATCCACTTTTCTGAAAAATTAAATGATTTCAGTATTTTTTCTTTTACAGCTGAAGAGCCCTCAGACTTTCATTTCACTGATGAATCTGAAGAAACAAAACTACATATTTCCCTTAAATTTTTCAGTTGAGATCTAAGATTTATATAAGTTTAAACAGTAATATAGGACATAAATTATGGAACATGGTAGACTCACATTTAAAATAAAACTTTTCAATTCCTCATTTGAGTATTTCTAATGGAATCAGAATACCATAGTTACTTGTTTTGCATAACCAACCACATGTTTAAAAATAAATGGTTTAACTCCTTCTGAAAGGCAAAAAGCCTCCATTACCCTTTTCCTTGAATTTTTATTTGTATTACACATAACCACATTTATTACATTTAGAGGATCTTCTTTTTGATTACCTTGTCATTTGTTATGACAAACTTAAACTAAAATTTAAGTTTTACTCTCAGTAATCATAAGGTAATGTTAAAATTATTCTTTTGAATTTAGCTATCATTCAAGTAATATGAAACTGTTCAAAGAAACACAAATACTATACAAATTTTGATAGTCACCAGACATAATTTATTTTTATTGAAAATGTATTTCTTAAAGATATGAACGGGGCTTTTATTCCAATTAGTTATTATAATCACTGATGAATACAGAATAATATTCAGAAAGAGTAGTCAGCATCAATTATATATATATATATATATATATATATATATATATATATATATATTGGTTTTTCGAGACAGGGTTTCTCTGTGGTTTTGGAGCCTGTCCTGGAACTAGCTCTTGTAGACCAGGCTGGTCTCGAACTCACAGAGATCCGCCTGACTCTGCCTCCCAAGTGCTGGGATTAAAGGCGTGCACCACCACCGCCCGGCCCCATCAATTATATTTTATAAGAAATAGTTTTTATCTGTAAGATAGTTTTATTATGCTATTGTCAATTCTTTCAGAGTTTTATGTCAAATTGTCATATAATAAATTTTTCATAAAATAATATTGTTAACAGTCTGTCATCTGACAGCTTGACTGGGTTGGCTACAAACCTAAATGAATTAGAAACCATGCACTTTTTTTACTACGATAGCTCTGTAGTACAGCTTGAGATCAGAGATGCAGATAACTCGGGAAGTTCTTTATTGGACAGGAGGCTTCTGGCTATCCTGGGTTTTTTTTTGTTTTTCCATATGAAGTTGAGTGTTGTTGTTTCAAGGTATGTAAAGAACTATGTAGGAATTTTGATGGGGATTTCATTGAATCTGTAGATTGCTTTTGGTAGGGGGGCCATTTTTATTGTTAATTCTCCTAATCCATGAGCATGGGAGCTCTTTCCATCTTCTTATTGGGAGGAGTGGAAGAAGGGGACACTGTGGCTGAAATGTAACACATGAGAGGATAATTTTAAAAGATTTAGAAACCATCTGACTTAGAAAAGACTTGTTGGGGCCAAGGAGGACTCCGTGGGAAAAGTTCTTGCCCTGCAGGCATAAGAACCTGGGTTTAATCACTATGGTGTGGACTAGAGATAGTGAGATCAAAAGAAGAGGAACTCTGGGGCTTTCTCTCCAGCCAACAGAGCCAATTAAGCCAGCTCCAGGGCCCACAGAGAGATTTTATCTTTAAAAAAAAAATGTGATCGAGGAAGACACCAAACATCAACCTCTACTCTCCACATGCATGCACAGATGTACATGTGAAACACAGACACACACACACACACACACACAGAGAGAGAGAGAGAGAGAGAGAGAGAGAGAATGAAATGAAAAGGGTTTGTTATCTAGTATCACAGTCATTGAGTCATTTGGTTTCTCACTTTATGGAAATGATCCTGTGTTTGGTAGTGTCAAAAATGAACTCCCTGGCTACTATCTCCTTAAGCAATTTTCTTTCCTTGAGAACGGACAGGACCTACGGAACCACTTTTGGGATGAACAATGTGGGGACTACAAGTAAGAATAGGAGATTGGATGTTTGAAGTCACTGAGAACATCTTCAGTGTTCTCTCTTAGATGTATGAAGTGAGAGATGTATTAACTAGATTAACTCATTTAACAATGCATATGTATATCAAATATTCCGCACACCATAAAAACATGCAACAATAAATTGTCAATTATACTTTTCAAAATCTGGGTATAAATGAGAAAAAAATTGCAAGGTTAGGCTATGAACATATTGGCTTTCCTCTTTTCTCACTGGTTAAAGACATTTACAATGCTATGAATTGCCCTGGAACATGTGACAAGGAACAGAGATTGTACAGTCAACAACCAATAAGCAGCTAAGTCCTTCAGTCCAATAGACAATGAAATACTGAACCCAGCTAACAACTATGCAAGTGAGCAATATGAAGCCTATCAACCACCACTTCCCAATACTAAAATCAAGGTGTTCTCAACCTCAAAGATAGATATCGCCTCAAAGTAAACGGTTGGAAAAAATTTCCAATCAAATGGACCTAAGAAACAAGGGGATGTAGCTATCCTAATGTCTAACAAAATAAACATTAAGCTAAAATCAATCAAAAGAGACAAAGTAGGACATTTCATATTAGTCACAGGAAAACTCCATCAAGAGGAAATTTCAACATCTATGCCCCAAATATAAGGGCACCCTCATATGTAAAAGAAACACTTCTAAAGCTTAAATCATACATTAAACCGCACACACTAACTGTGGGAGATTTCAACACTCCACTCACACAACTGGACAGGTCAGTCAGACAAAAAATGAACGGAGAAGTAAGGGAACACCAGGCAGTGGTGGTGCACGCCTTAAATCCCAGCACTCGGGAGGCAGAGGCAGGCGGATCTCTGTGAGTTTGAGGCCAGCCTGGTCTACAAGAGCTAGCTCCAGGACAGGCTCCAAAGCTACAGAGAAACCCTGTCTTGAAACACACCCCCCCCCAAAAAAAAAGAAAAAGTAAAGGAACTAACATATAATATGACTCAAATGGACTTAAGAGACATCTATAGAATATTCCAACAAAACATAAAAGAATATACCTTCCTCTGAGCACCTCATGGAAACTTCCCAAAAGTTGACCACATACTCAGTAATAAAACAAACCTCAACAAATACCAAAGAATTGGAACCACCCCATGTATCTTATTAGATCACCATGGTTTAAAATTAGAAATTAACAGCAATACTAATTACAGAAAGCCAACAAACACATGGAAATTAAACAATGCTCACCTGAATTATCAATGGGTCAAGAAAGAAATAAAGGGAGAAATTAAAGACTTCCTAAAATTCAATGAAAAGGACCACACAACATATCCAAATTTATGGGACACAATGAAAGCATTGTTAAGAGGAAAGTTCATAGCACTAAATGCCTACATAAAGAAGCTAGAAAATCCCACACTAGTAAAATAACAGAACATTTTAAAACTTTAGAACAAAAAGAAACAAACTCACCCAAGAGAACTAGATGGCAGAAAATAATCAAATTGAGAGCCGAAACCAACAAAATAGAAACAAAGAAAACAATACAAAGAAGCGAGACAAAGAGATGGTTCTTCGAGAAAATTAACAAAATAGACAAACCTTTATCCAAACTAACCAGAATGCAGAGAAAGAATATCCAAATTAACAAAATCAGAAATGAAAAGGGGGACATAACAACAGACACGGAGGAAATACAGAGTAATCATCAGGTTACATTTTGAAAACCTGTACTCCACCAAATTGGAAAACTTAAAGGAATGGACAACTTTCTGGATAAATATCACTTACCAAAATTAAATCAAAACCAGATAAGCAAATTAAACAAACCTATACTGCTGAAGAAATAGAAACAGTCATCAAAAGTCTCCCAACCAAAAAAAAAAAAAAAGCCCAGGACCAGATGGTTTCAGCTCAGAATTCTACAATATTTTCAAAGAAAAACTAATAACAATACTCCTCAAGTTATTTCACACAATAGAAAGAGAAGGAACATTGGCAAACTTTTTATGAGGCTACAATTACCCTAATACCCAAACCACAGAAAGACATTACTAAGAAAAAGAATTACAGACCAATCTCACTCATGAACATTGATGCAAAAATACTAAATAAAGTACTGACAAATCAAATCCAAGAACACATCAGAACCATCATCCACCATGATCAAGTCAGCTTGATATGGATGGTTCACCATATGAAAATCTGTTAACGTAATCCACCATATAAACAAACTGAAAATAAAAACCACATGATCATCTCATTAGATGCTGAAAAAGCTTTTGACAAAATACACATCCCGTCATGATAAAGGTCTTGGAGAGAGCAGGGATACAAGGAACATACGTAAGCATAATAAAGGCAGTATACAGCAAGCCAACAGCTAACATCAAACTAAATGGAGAGAAACTCACAGTGATCCCACTGAAATCAGGAACAAGGCAAGGTTGTCCACTCTCTCAGTATCTATTCAATATAGTTCTTGAAGTCCTAGCTAGAGCAATAAAACACTAAAAGGAGATCAAGGGGATACAAATTGGAAAAGAAGATGTCAAACTCTCACTGTTTGCTGATGATAAGATAGTTTACATAAGTGATCCCAAAAATTCTACCAAGGAACTTCTACGATTCATAAACACTTTCAGTAATGCAACAGAATACAAGATTAACTTAAAAAAAAAATCAGTAGCGCTCTTGTACACAGTTGATAAAAAGGCTGAGGAAGAAATCAAAGAAACATCACCCTTCACAATAGCCACAAATAGCATAAGATATCTCAGAATAACTCTAACCAAAAATATGGAAGACTTGCATGACAAGAATTTTAAATCTCTGAAGAAAGAAATTGAAGAAGACACCAGAAAGTGGAAAGATCTCCCATGATCTTGGGTAGGTAGAGTTAACATAGTAAAAATGGCAATCTTACCAAAAGCAATCTAGAGATTCAATGCAATGCCCATCAAAATCCCAGCAAAATTCTTCACAGACCTCGAAAGAACAGTACTCAACTTCATATGGAAAAAAAAAAAAAAAAAAAAAACAGGATAGCCAAAACAATCCTGTACAATAAAAGGACTTCTGGATGCATCACAATCCCTGACTTCAAACTCTACTACAGAGCTACAGTACTGAAAATAGTCTGGTATTGGCATAAAAACAGACAGGAGAACCAATAGAACAGAATCGAAGACATTGATATTAATCCACACACCTTTGAACACCTGATTTTTGACAAAAAAAATCAAATGGAAAAAAGAAAGCATATTTAACAGGTGGTGCTGGCATAATTGGATATCAACATGTAGAAGAATGAAAATAGACCCATATCTATCACCATGCACAAATCCCAAGTCCAAATAGATCAAAGACCTCAACATAAAGCCAGCCACACTGAACCTCATAGAAGAAAAAGTGGGAAGCACACAGCACATTGGCACAGGGGACCACTTCCTAAATATAACCCCAGGAGCACAAACACTGAAAGAAACAACTAATAAATGGGACTTCCTGAAACTGAAAAGCTTCTGTAAAGCAAAGGATTTGGTCAACAAGACAAAACAACAGCCTACAGAATGGGAAAAGATTTTCACTAACCCCATATCAGACAGAGGTCTGATCTCCAAAATATACAAAGAACTCAAGAAACTGGTCACTGAAAGAACAAATAATCTAATAAAAAATGGAGTACAGACCTAAACAGAACTCTCAACAGAGGAATCTAAAATTGCTGAAAGACACTTAAGGAAATGTTCAACATCCTTAGTCCTCAGAGAAATGCAAATCAAAACAACTCTGAGATTCCACCTTACACCTGTAAGAATGGCCAAGATCAAAAACACTGATGACAACTTATTCTGGAGAGGTTGTGGGGAAAAGGGAACACTTCTGCATTGCTGGTAGGAGTACAAGCTGGTACAGCCCTTTGCATGTCAGTGTGGTGATTTCTCAGAAAGTTGGGAAACAACTTTCCTCAAGACCCAGTAATACCACTTTTGGCTATATATCCAAAGGATGCTCAATCATGCCACAAGAACATGTGCTCAACTGTGTTCATAGCAGCATTGTTTGTCATAGCCAGAACCTGAAAACAACCTAAATGCCCCTCAGCCCGCGAGTGGATAAGGAAAATGTGGTACATTCGCACAGTGGAGCATTACACAGCAGAAAAAAATAACAACATTTTGAAATTTGCAGGCAAATGGATGGAGCTACAAAACATCATTTTGAGTGAGGTAACCCAGACCCAGAAAGACAATTATCACATGTACTCATAAGTGATTTTTAAACATAAAGCATTAAAAAAAACAGCCTACAATCCACAATCTCAGAGAACTCAGACAACAATGAGTACCCTAAGAGACACAGACATGCATCTAATATACACGGGAAGTAGAAAAAGACAAGATCTCCTGAGTAAATTGGGAGCACGGGGAGCTTGGGAGAGGGTTATAGGGGAGGGGAGAGGCAGGTGGAGCAAAGAAAAATGGAGAGCTCAATAAAAATCAATTTTAAAAAGTGGCAGAGAGACTATGCAAAATGAAATAGTCATCTGGCTTGAAGCAAAAATAAATAAATAAAATAAAATAAAGGTGTTGGCTAAATGCTCAGAAAATCTGTGTCCATGTCTCTTTTTAAGCCTCTAGAAACTTCTTGAATTCTTTGATTAACACCACTCTTTCTCCTTCAAGGACAAGAATAACTAGCTGAGTCTTTCTTATCTTACTGATTGTCACTCTCTTTCTGTCTCCTTTCACTAAAAAACAAATTTATGATTATACTTAACCCACCTAGATAATCTAGGAAAAAGATTTCTTCAAGGGTCATCTAAGTAGCAACCTTAATTTTATAGGCAACTTTAATTTTCCCTTTTTGTGTGCTATAGCATAGTCACAGTTTACAAACATTAGATTGGAGCATCTTAAATGTTCTCACCACAATTGTTGACTATGTGAAGTGATTGATGTGCTGATAAGTTTAATCAAATCATATCACAGTGCATACATATATCAAAACATCATTCTGTAGTCCTGAAAATTGTAGAACTTGTATTTGTTAATTAACCATTTGGAAAGCTGATTTTAAGTTGAGTGTGGAGGTACTTAACCTTTAATCCCAGTACCAAGAGGCAGAGGCAGGAATATCTCTATGAGTTCAAGGATAGCCTGGTTTCATGGTGCAATCACACAGTGCTCAGCTGCACAGCCTCAGAGTGGTGGCCACAGTCGAGGGATCTCAGCACCTGGAACACGGCTACACACACGGTGTATGCTCTGCACCTCTCTTCTGAACTCCGCAAGGGACAGGGGACAAGGAGTGTAAAATTCGTTGACTAATTTTTTTAATGATTTTATTATTTATGATCCTTGTATAAAATTGCTATCTACAAGAAGTTTTAAATTTGTTTTGAGCAATAATTATTGGCATTCTTCATTTATTGTCTTCAAAAATCCAGACCTAGGACTAGATGGGGTCTTGCTTTGTTGCACAGGTGGGGCTTACCCACAATTCTCCTGCTCCCTGAGCACTTGGAAGACAGGTGTGCATCTCCTGCATCTGATTATTTGGCTTTTTTTCTTCTTTTTCTTTTCTTTTTTCTTCTCCTTTCATTTCTCTCTGTTGTAGAATATTATTTTAAGGTGTGTTACATTTGTTTGTGCTCTGGACCCTTTGTTTAACAATGTAGAGATGTGTTGCTTTTGTTTACACTGCATTTGTTTAACTCAGTGAAGTTGTGTTACTTTGCCTGCCTAGAACACCTAATGCTAATAATAGATGTAAATCACTCAAAAATAATGCCTCACATGTGGGACACACTGTATACATTTTAGATATTTTCATTCTGTAATTTTTTCTGTTGCTGACATGATTCATTCACATGAAATCTCCCATGGGAATTTTCCTTGTGACTCCAGATCATATTATAACCCCTTTGTGTCTCCTACAGGACCATAACATGAATTTTCATTCATTGGTTCATTCAGCTACAATCACAGTGTATTTTCATGCAAAATATATTATAAGTAATTAATTGTATGTTAATTAAAAATTCAGTTAAAAAAAGAGTTCCAGGGAAGCCAGGACTATTTAGTGAGTGTAGTTGGTTTTTTTTTTAACTCTTTACTCTTACGGGGGTCTGCCACCCAGCTCCCAAATAATCACACAGAGACTTATTCTTTGTTATGAATGCCTGGCCTTAGCTTGGCTTCTTTCTGGCCAGTTTTTCTTAACTTAAATTATTTCTTCTACTTCTTGCCTTTGGGCTTTTATCTTTCTCTACTCCATATGCCTTTCTTTACTTCTTACTCCATGACTTGCTGTGTACCTGGGTGACTAACCCCCTGATATCCCCTTCTCCTTTTCTTGATCCTCCATCTTCTCTTCTCAGATATCTTCTGCTATATATTCTCTCTGCCTTGCAGTCCCACCTACCCTTTTCCCTGCCTAGATATTGACTACTCAGCTCCTTATTATACCAATCAGCTGTTTTAGGCACGCAAAGTAACACAGCTTCATAGAGCTAAACAAATGCAACATAAAAATGCAGCACATCTTTGCATCATTAAACAACTGTTCCACAGCAGAAACAAATGTAACACATCTTTAACTAATATGCCACAAGTGAGTCCCTATCTCAGAAAAAGACTTTAAAGAATCCATTATTTCATATACCAGATGAACCAAGTTTTTGTCTTGTGTTTTGGTGGAAATGCTGGAATGCAAAGCCTTTAGAAGTTAAATATGTATGCTATTACTGAGCTATGGCTCAACTCCTACAGTAGGAACTCTTTATCTAATGTTATTTTAAGATAAAAGTTAATGGGTATGAACAATCAATTCTAAACTATCAAGGCCCTTGAAATAAATAAAGCTTTACATAATGCATAAATGGAAAGACCTTAATTTTTTTGAAAATCCCAAAGTTGCAAATATCATGACATTTTGTTCAAAAATGCTGTGGCACATATTCAATGACCATAACACAGCTGAGAAGTTTAATATTGGTAGTTACTAATTTAGAGTTCCCTTTCTATCTCAAGCATGTCCTTTACAGATAATCGAGGATCATTCATTGCATTTGACCATCATATCATTTCAGTTTATTTTAAACTCAAAGTCATGCTGCCTTTTTGCTGATAATAGCACAGATCATCCCCTAGCCTTTAAAGCAAGCAGTCCATGGTATATGTAAAATAACATCCTGAAATCCACACAAGCAAGTGGAATAGGCTTGCAATTCCTCTTCAGATAGCCATTTGATCTACCCAGCAGCCCCTTGAAAAATATCTATTTACAGAGATTTTGGTCTTTTTGTGTTCACTTATTCATTTATTTAAGGGTGTGAGGGGGTGTGCACATGTGCACACACATGTGCAAGAGCACATGTAAACATTTCACAACATGCATGCAACTGTCAACTTGAGGCTGGTTGTAAAATGCAATGGTAAAGAATTTGGTCTGGGGAAAAGTGACATACAGATACCTTGCTGTTCTAAAGAATTTTAGAAGAACCTTCAGTTGAAGATGGAAAAAATCGTTTTTTCCGTTTGCTAATGATTTAGTTGGTGAACAATAAAAATATTCAGTTCTCTCATAAACCTCCTAATATTATAAACTAAAAAAGCTTTCTTAACTCCATCTTCACCTCTTGAAAATAACCATGATTTATAGTTTGGTATATACACATCTGCCTAGAATATGTAAATATGTAATTTTTCAGTTGAATTAAGTGAGATCTTTGCTCACAATATATTTTTTTTACACTCAGGATCTTCAACAGATGCATATATTCATATACATTCTATACATAAAGTATGACCTATATTTTAAAATTAGATTGTAAGTCATTTTGTTTTGAAATATCATTTATTTAAATAGCCTTCTACTATTGAATATTTAGGTTGTTTACAGTCATTTGTTCTTATTATACTATACTATACTATACTATACTATACTATACTATACTATACTATACAACCCTGTGTATAATCTTTCTGCAACCCCCTCCATCTATGCCATCCTTCATTCTTCCACCATCTTGTTTTTTGATTTTTCACTTTTAGTAATTGAACCCAGGGTTTTCTACATGCTAAACAAATGCTCTACCACGGAGTCATACCCCTATTAACTTTTCTTGTATTTTAAAGTAGGATCTTACTATATAGCATAGGCCAATCTCAAACTCATGATCCTCCCGCCTCAATTCCCTGAGTAGATGGGTTTAGAGGCATGTACTACCAAACCCAGTAAGATTTATTTCTCAAAGTGGATTGCCAGATCAATGTGATTTGCACTTACAGGGTATATGTAATTCGTGTTTATATAGCTACTTCTGGGTTGTCCTCTACAGAAGCAACTACAGAGGCTAAAATTAGACATATCTGTATTTCCCAGTTTTCTGTCTCTCCCAACTTGCATTTGTGTCTTTCATAGGATCATGCTGACATTGAGTGGAAGTTTGCAAGAACAAAGCTCTGGATGAGTTACTTTGATGAAGGTGGTACCTTGCCACCTCCTTTCAACATTATCCCCAGTCCCAAATCATTTCTCTATCTTGGCACCTGGTTCAATAACACCTTCTGTCCAAAAAGAGACCCCGATGGAAGACGAAGGAGACGCAACTTGAGAAGCTTCACAGTAAGACAAAAAAAAAAATGTCTCTTTTTACAAGAAACTGTTTTCTTCCTTTCCCTTCTTTATGACAGTTCCTATCATAAATATTATAAAATAATTCCAACTAATGTTCTTGCTATCTGTCAGGGAGGAGCTATTGTATCATTCTACAATCCTAATATTTACCAAATCCTTGGGGTGGGTAAATGGCTAAGTGCTAGCCAACTGATGGAAACCTCTCTGTCCATTTTGAATTACAGGAACGCCATGCTGATAGCCTGATCCAAAATCAACATTATCAGGTACTGCTTACCCACAGGGGCTAAACACAACAGTTTTTGATCAGTTCTGTGGGGGTAGAGAAGCAAACTCTACTCTTGCTATATCTAGACTTAACTTGGGTAGGAACCCTGGAAAGACTAATTCACTCAAGACTGAAGTAATTCATCAGGTCGGAGTCAACTGCTTGATATCTCTGTTGATATCCCTTTAACACTACCTTGTATGGATGTGAGTCAGCCATACCTTAGAAAGCTATCTTCCTTGAGATTAAGCAGCAGATGAGTAGTTGCTCAGTCAATGAGTAAATGAGTACCTGTTGCAC